>NC_133663.1:79485098-79723538 GCF_037893015.1 Macrotis lagotis | reverse complement strand
AGTATTACTACCTACATTTTAAGAATGGGATAAGTGAAGCTCAGGGAAATGTACTCACTTGTTCAAAGTCACACAAAGAAGTTGTCAGGGTTGGGAGGATTGATTTTGAATTCTGGAGTGGAAAAACTAGGAAAGCAAAGTGATATCTCATGAATGGCATTAGTTTTGCAGACAGAGGGTATGATTTTAGAGTCTGGTTCTGTTATTAGTATACTCTTTCGATAGATAGATAGATAGATAGATAGATAGATACAGAGACAGATAGAGAGAGATTAGATAGAGATACAGAGAGAGATGATGAGATGATAGAGATAGAGATGATAGAGATAGAGATAGAGATAGAGATAGAGATAGAGATAGAGATAGAGATAGAGATAGAGATAGAGATAGAGATAGAGATAGAGATAGAGGTAGAGGTAGAGGTAGAGGTAGAGGTAGATTAGATGTAGATAGAGATAGAGATGATAGAGATAGAGATAGACATAGACATAGACATAGACATGGAGATAGAGATAGAGATAGACAGAGAGATGGACAGAGAGATAGACAGAGAGATAGAGAGATAGACAGAGACAGAGATATGTATTATCAACAGATATATATATGTAAATATATAATGTTTATTTACATAATCTTTCCTTCAATAGAATGGCTTAGTACATAGTAACACTTAATAAAGAGTTCTTTTTGACTTGTTAAGTTGAAAGCATCTCCTCCCTTAAGGTCTTACATTCTACTAGAGGGAAATAACATGTACAAAGATAAATAAATAAAAGCTATACACATAGAAAATATAAAATCAAGTGAGAGAATCAGAAAAGGACTGGTAATTGTAGCACTGGGATTGACCTTTGGAAGAATCTTGGTAGCTTCCTTCCTCACCCCACCTCATCCCAGAGTGACTTGAGTAATCCTATCCAGTTGCCTAAAGGAGATTCTTCAGTAGTAATTAAAGGAATTTTTTTTTAGACTTGACCTTTGATTTCACTAATATGGTTATCTGCCATTGAGGAAATTCTGTGTACTAATGCAAATTGGCATCTGTTTTACAATTTATGGTCTTAGAACTTGCCTGAGGCCCTGAGAGGTTATGACTTGCCCAGATTCAAAAAGCCATTAGGTTTCCTCTGTAAAAATTTGAAACTAGTTCTTCATGGCTCCTAGAATTGTGTTCTATCTATGAACCTGTATAGCTTCTTGGTTAGTCAATAAAAGTTTCTGAAGAACCTACTATATGTGCTAAGCACTTAAACTACAAATCAGAGAAGTCCCAAAGTAGTGTAGTCAATTGAGGAGTGAGCTGATATATGAGATTAGCTCTCTTATAAAAGGAGGTTTGGAGTTTATGTCCCTATCATCCAATCAGAGAGGCAGAGGGTGGAGTACCAAAACTAATGGGATTTTACAAGGTGGTGAGGTCATCCCAATAATAAGCTTCTTGGGACAAGGTGAAGATGTGAAGATGTCAGACAGAGAAGTATTGAAGAAGGACAGTCAGGTGAGAAATATTTGAGATAAACAAGGAAGAAATAGGATGCTTTATCACTAGGAATCAGACCTGAACCCAAATTCTGAAGAGGGGGACCCTCTCTCAAAGAAGTCCTACTGCTCAGCTAAACTCTAGTGAGACCAGAGTTTAGCAGTGAGAAAAGGGGAAAGTAAGTCTCTGTTTTGCTACTCTATCACTCAAGTTTTAAGATATGGAGAGCTATGTCACTTGCCAGACATGGAAAATCCTGGAAGTTTTTTGGTGGCAAAGAATATGTACCCCATGACAGATTAATATTTCCCTCAGCAAAGAATTTTGGCTTTTCCTCAGAACAATGCCTGGCCTGATCTACTGGCAGCCACTCATAACTGCAGTGGAACCATTACCAAGGCAATCTGCAGATAGCAGCAGAAAGTTGAAAGACTATTAACAAATAGAAATGACTGAGCATAGATGAGTAGGTGAAATGATGATGATGAGGAGAGAGAGAGAGAGAGAGAGAGAGAGAGAGAGAGAGAGAGAGAGAGAGAGAGAGCATAGGTAAATAACAGATAAGATAGAATGATGGATAGATAAATAGGTGGATAGGTGGGTAGATAAATGGACTATAAATGGATTTAAAAGAGATGGATAGTGAGATTAGTTAATGCAGAGATAGAAATTGTGCCAAACACTGGTATTCAAACACACACAAGCAAGCAAGCAGCAAGACAGTTCTTATATTCAAATAACCTGTTCTATAATGGAAGAACACATAAGGGAGAGTAAAAAAGTGAGTCTACAAGGAAGGGGAGTGTCTCTTATTTTTATAAGAAGGTTGGTCATTGGAGGGTGTTGATTTTCTGGGTGTTTTATGAGAATACTCCATTTTATTTTCTTAATATTTAGATAACATTTCCCTTTAAATTTTATGAATTATAGACTCGTGTACTAATCACAAATTTTCTAGGTGGGGATTAAAATGTGGGAAATGAAAAATCCTCCAAAGTGAACCTGGATCATTCAGATTGTGAGAGCCTCTGAAACAAGGACTCTATCAAGAAAAGATTTAGCAAATTTTACGAATATGGAAATAATTAATCAGAATTTAAATGCCAAAGAAAACTGCCTGCTTAAATGCTAATTTGCTATATGATCAGTTTTGCATTTGATAAGCATCTCCCTCATTTTTCTTTCTGCTAAATTAGGATTTTCTCTCTCTGTTCTGTGTGCATATGTGTGTGTGTATGTTTGTATTTTCATATATAGTTATATTATTTGTGTGTGTGTGTGTATATATATATATATATATATATATATATATATATATATACACATTTTCATGTGTATATATTTTCTCTTAGGGTTCTCTCATTATTATCCAAGGATTCAATTATCATTTCCATGATGATGATCCCCAGTCCTAGTCTCTTTCCTTTGTTTAAGTGTTAATATCTTCATCATCTTTCGAATAACTCTCTTTGGATGTCCTGTGGCATTTCAAACTCAAATTGCCCAAAACAGAACTCTTTCTTTTCCTTTCAAATTCTTCCAGACATTCTCATTTCTTTCAACCCATGTTGCTCCTCTTCAAGACTTCCCTAGTGATCTGGTTCCTGTTCAAAGCCTATACTGACACTCTCTCCCATCCTCCATTGTTGGTCTCTCTCCTTACAATTATTTTGCATTTACATATATATATATATATATACATATATATGTATATATATATATATATATATATATATATATATGTTTAGAATGTATCCCTAAATAGAATATAAATTAGTTGAGAGCAGGAACTGTTTTGTTTTTGTTTTCTGTTTGTTTTCATAGCTACAAAATCTCAAAAATAGTAGGCAATAAATAAATGCTTATTGAATTGAATGTTTATGACTTTCTGCTTTTCATTTCCAGTATTCTAATAAAGACAGAATGAGGCAAATTGCAATATAAAGAGGTCACTGAAATGTTAGAAGGACTTTTAAGATTTAATGTCCAATAAACATTAAAAAGTTTTAACAAAGACTGGATCTCGACATTTTCCATAAAAGAATCTCAGCTTTATAGATTTTGAGTTGGAAAAAATTTAGATATCACTTAATCTAAAACCCTCATTTTATATCTGAGGAAACTGAAGGCCAGAGAAATGAAATGATATAATTAAGCTAGAATTCAAAACCAGGTCTTATAATTCTAAACCAAATGCTCTTTCCACTGTACTTATATACCTTATTTTTAAAAAATGAGCACTAGACTCAAAGTATTGTATGATTGATTAATTTTCCTCCCAAGTATCTTATTTGATGTTATCCAGTACCAACTCCAATATTAATCACAGATATAACTAAATAAAATCTGCTTAACTATTCTTTATCCTGATTTTGTTCTACTCTAATCAAGGAGTTGTTGAATAGGAGAGCTACTGGTCAATCTCATGAGTCCTCAGATTAACTTGTTATGATTACAAGGTAAAAAGATTTGTTAGATTACAACTCTTATCATGAAGTCAAATGTCTACTCTAGCATCTTATTGAGAAATGATCACTGTATACCCTTTTAGACCTCAATTTTTTGTTGTAAGCTCTCTTTCCCATGGGTTCCCAGTAAGAGGAAGGGAAAAATTCCTTTTCACAACTACCTTTATTTCTATTGTAAAAGAAGAGACATGAGAAATACATGACAGTGAGCTATGTCTATTTTCCCAGAAAAGTCTACAACTGGAATTTTTCTTCCAGGTTAGATTGCCTTCTAACTTTTCATTTCCTTTTCTTAATATAGGTAAGTTACTAGACAGGCTGAAAAATTGGATGCCTCAAGAGTTGTCTTGTGGTAATCTTGAGTTCAAGAGCTACTAGGTTTAAAAGTCTGGAATAAAACATCCAGAAGATATCTTCAATGAAAAAGCTCTTGGAGGAAATGGATTCACCAACAAGAAGACTGTAAAGAAGACCTGCCTAGATAGTAGATCTGGTTCTTGCTAATGCTTCATGATCACTCTTATGAATTTCTCAAATAGAACTGGTCCAAGATAAATGTAAAATATTAAGAAGTCTCATAAAAAGTTTTTCTTTTGGGTGGCTGTCAATATTACAAGCTAATTGAGTTTTTCCACATTTTCTTCAAAGTATATTTCAAAAGTCTTAGTACAATTTTTCCCATTAATGAAATAAAAGATTTAATAGTTAAAACTGCACCAAGACTCTTGGATTACACCCATATTTGTTCATTACATGCCTTTGAGTCTTTTGTGCCTTAAACTGTTTCTATAGTGAATGAAATAAAAATATGTTCCCTACCTGATTCCCATGTTGGACATTGAATACCTTTGTAGAGGGCACCCCATTACTCAATTTTGGAGAGGACTTTAGATAAGAGTTATACCCAAACTTTAGTTTAAAGATTTTCTTGGCAGAATCCAGTTTGCATTATTGGGGACTTGCCAGCAGAGTGGATCTGGTCCAGAGTGCCTTGTTAAAAGGGATGCCATTGGCTACCATGTACGCTTCTTAATCCTGAGAAGGCATCTAGTGAATTCATAATACCTTCTGACATCCCCAGGGATTGTCACATTTCACCCATAATGCTCAGAACGTTTTGCTTCAAGTAGTCCTCCTTTATCACTTACATCAACATTCCCTTAAATTATTCTTTTTACAGTTCGATGAATTGTATGAAATCTTCAAAATATTTGTAAATGTATAAATTAAATATGTAGATTTGCAAGTGAAACTAAAGGTTAGTAAAATTAAAGATGTAATTTTTTCCCCTCCAAGTTCACGGACCTCATGAAATATACTCAGAGACCTTATAGTATCCTATATTAAGAACCCCTGTCTTAGAACCTCAGAATAGAAAATTAATTCAAATTAAGTTGTTTATGAGGTTTTAATAACTTAAAATGTAGCTTTTCTGAGATATGTTTTATATTTATAGCTTAACATTAGGTCTCATTAATCCAAAGAAAATAACTAATATGTGGAATTTAGATATTTTAAAACAAGTAGGTGGGTAAAGGCTTATTAAGATGTTTATTTCCAATTTGATAAGTCAGTGGAAACTGAGACTTAAAATGTTTTTTTTCCATAGGTAGGATCTGCTAGAGTTCAGACTTACACATACTTAGGTTTCCTGAGTGAATAAAGCACTGTTCTTCATGTCACACAATGCTTTCTTCTCATTGTATAAGAAACTTCGTATTTTTGCTTAAGGCTGGATCTTTTTCCAGATCTGACCAGAATAAAAATCTTATTTCTTGTCTATTTGAAGTGACTGCATTAGTACTTTTACAACTCATATAATGAAAAATAAGTCATTTCTACTTTGGCAAATTTACTCTTTAATTATTTAACCATGTACCTTTCCCAATTTCAAATCCCACCCCCTTTAACTCAGAAAAGATAGATGAAAACTCCATTGCTGCAGTACATTTTCTAGTATACAGCAAAGTACCATAAATATTTAAAATTAAATTAAACTTGTCAAAATAAATGAGAAAAATACATTTAGTACTTCAACAGCCATCATATTTGAGTTATAATTTTTGCTTACCTGATCATTCAAAAAAGGTTCATTATTTCAAGACTTCTGCAACAAAATGGGATTAATATAAAATTGGATGGTTCCACTGACATCAAAAATGGGGGGGTTTGGACTTCATTTTGTTTTGTATTTAATACAGGTTCCTATTTCCACTTTGAATTAGTCAGATATGATGTCTGAATTAAAATCACTAATATTAACTTGTTTACTTTTTAAATGTCAGTGCAACACGATATGTTTTTCAGATGATTGATTTTTTATGCTGTTGATTCTATAATAATCCATGCTCTCAATTCTTAAGTCCTTTTTTCCAGTTCATTTCATTTTAAGCAAATGTTAATAGATCAACTAATGAATTCAATCAAATAAAAATTAATAGGTAGTGCACTGAAAATTAAAGCTATAAAAACTCAACTAGTCTTTCATTGCTTACAGCAAATATTTGTTTATTTCCCAGTGGATTTTCTATCATACTTCTCATGGGGCACTTTCAAATTTTTTCAAGCAACAAACTCTCCATCTCTAATGACCTCCTCAGCAGACGTAATGATATCCATTGTGAGATCCCTTATATTTCTCCACATTTGAAAATCTCGTTTGTGTTCCCCTTTCCTCTCCTCCTAGGAGAAGATCCCCTTTACCTTATCTAGATTAGTACTTTGTCCTGGATCCCAAGCCTCCTTTAATTTATCAATTATTTTCCTTTGTCTCATCTTTATCCCCAAGCCTGGGACTCCTTTTAAGCTCTTATTACTCACGCTGCCAAAATGTAGAAAGAATAAATTATATCCACTATTTCCTCTTCATTACTTCAGTCCCAAGAAATCATTATGACATTTTGATTCCAGTATTCTTTTGACTTTAAAAAATCACCAATGAACCTTGAATTGTTTTCTAATTACTTGTAAAGATAGTTTTCAACATTCATATTTTGCAAACGTTTGACTTTGACATTTTTTCTATTACTACCTTTTCTATTATGCCCCTCCAATGTAGTGAACAAACTGATATAGGTTGTACATGCCACAGTCATATTTAACTTATTATCCAACATAAAAAAGAGATGCTATAAATATTTTTGTATAAGTGGGTTTTTCCTGTTATTATGATTTCTTTAAGATATAGGCCTAGTAGTAGTATTGCTGAATCAAAGGGTTTACACAGTTTTTATTGCCTTTGATATAGTTCAAATTGCTCTACAGAATGGTTGGATCAGTTCACAACTCCACCAACAACAGATAAATATCCCAGTTTTCTCCCATCCTCTCCAAAAGTGTTTGTTTTCTTCTTTTGGTCATCTTAAACAATATGATAAGTGTGAGAACATACCACAGAGTTGTTTCAATCTCTATTTCTCTAATCAATATTGATTTGTTGGATATAGATAGATTTGATTTCTTCACCTGAAAATTGCCTATTCATATGCTTTGGCTATCAATTGGAGAATGACATATATTCTTACAAATTTAGTTCAGTTCTCTATATATTTTAGAAATGAGTGTTTTGTCACAAACATGATTTGTAAACATTGTTTATCATCTTTCTACATTCCTTCTAATCTGGACTGCATTGGTTTTTATTTGTACAAAATCTTTTTAAATTAATGTAGTCAAAATTATCCATTTTGCAATCTTATGTTCTCTCTCTCTTTCTTATCATAAACTTCTCCCCATTTAATAGATTTGACAGATAGACTATTCTTTGTTCTCATAACTCTTATTCTCTTAATTGTCTTCTGTCTAAATCCTTTATCCATTTCAATCTTATCTCAGTATGGGGGTAAAATGTTGTTCTATGCTTATTTTATGCTGTACTATTTTTCAATTTTCCAACAAATTTGGGGAAATGGTGAGTTCTTATTCCAGAAGCAAGAGTCTTTGGATTCATTGAACAGTAATTATTATAGTAATTTATTGCTGTTTCTTTTGCACCTAATCTATTCCACTGCTGTGCTATTCTATTTCTTAGCTAGTACCAGATAATTTTTATGACCACTATTTTATATTACAGTTTGAGATCTGGTATGCCTAGGATGCTTCCTTGCATTTTTTTTCATTTATTCTCCTGATATTCTTGGACTTTTGTTCTTCCAGATGAATTTTGTTACTATTTTTTCTAACTCTGTAAAATAGGCTTTTGATATTTCCATTTTATGACACTGAATATGAAGATTAATTCAGGTAGAATTGTCAGTTTCATTTTATTAGCTTAACTTAACCCAGCAGCAACTGATATTTTCCCAATTGATTAGATATGATTGTATTTGTGTGAAAATCATTTTGTAATTGGTTTCATATAGTTTCTGACTCCCAAGTATTTTATAATATCTATAGTTACTCTAAAGGGAATTTTGTTTTCTATCTCTTGCTCTTGGACTTTGTTCAGAATTTATAGAAATGGTGTTGATTTATGTGTGTTTATTTTATATGCTGTTTACCTAGTTAAAGTTGTTAGATGCTTCAAGTAATTTTAGTTGATTTTCTAGGATTCTTTAAGTATGGCTTCATATCATCTGCAAAGAGTGAGAGTTTTGTTTTTGTTGGTGACTATTCTAATTCCTTCAAATTCTTTTTCTTCTCATTGCTAAGTTAACATTATTAATACAACATTGAATAAGTGATTATAATGAGCAGCCTTGTTTCATACCTGATCTTACTGCGGATGTTTCTATTTTATCCCCATTACATAGAATGCCTGTTGGTGGCTTTAGATAGATATCACTTATCATTTAAGGTAAACTCCATTTACTCTTATGCTCTCTAGGGTTTTTAATATGAGTAGGTGACATGTTTTGTCAAAGAATTTTTCAGCATCTATTGAGATAATCATATGATTTCTGCTAATTTTGTCATTTATATGGTCAGTTATACTGATGTTTTCCTAATGATAAACCATCCCCTGCATACCAAGTATAAATCCTACCTCATCATAGTATATAATCCTAGTGATTACTTGATGTAAGTGCTTTGCTAAAACTTTATTTAAAATTTTTGCATCAATGTTCATTAGCAATACTGGTTTATAATTTTCTTTGTTTTTAGCTCTTCCCTGATTTAAGTATTAGCAACACATTGGTATCATAAAAGGAATTTGGTAAAGTTCCACCTATTTTTTTCAAATAGTTTATATGATTTGGAATGAATTATTCCTTAAATGTTTGGTAGAATTCATTTGTAAATCCATCTGGCCCTGGAGAATTTTTATTTTTGGGAGTATATTGATGGCTTGTTCAATTTCTTTTTTCTGAATTGGAGTTATTGAAGTATTTTATTTTCAGTTCTGTTTATCTAAATAGTTTATAAAGATATTTATATATGTAAATATTCATCTATTTCACTTATATTGTCAGATTTATTGGCATACATTTGAGCAAAATCACTCCAAATTTCATCTCATTGGTGGTGAATTTACCCATTTCATTTTTTGATACTGGTAATTTGGTTCTCTTTTCTTTTTTTTAAATCAAATTATCTAAAGGTTTATCTATTTTGTTGTGTTTTTTTCCACAAAACCAATTCAGTTTTATTATTTCAATAGTTTTCTTACTTTTAATTTTATCAATCTTTCCCTTGATATAGTTTTTAATTGTGGAGTTTAAATTCATTCTTTTTCTAGCATTTTTAGTTGCATTCCCAATTCATTGATCTCTTTATTTTATTCATGTAAGCAGTTAGAGATATAAAATTTTCCCTATTAACTTCTTTGACTGCAATCCATAGTTTGATATGATGTCTTCATCATTGTCATTGTCATGAGTGAAATTACTGATTATTTCTATGATTTATTATTTGATCTACTTATTCATTAAAATTGGACTATTTAGTCTCCAATTAATTTTTAGCTTATCTGTCCATGGCCCTTTATAAGATGTAGTTTTTATTCCATCATGTTCTAAAAATCATGCATTTAAAATTTCTACTTTTCTGCATTTGATTGTGAGGTTTTTTTAATTCCCTAATATATGGTCAGGTTTGTGTAGGTACCATGTACTGCAAAGAAAAAAAGTATATTTCCATTCAGTTTTCTTCAGAGGTCTATCATACCTAACTCATCTAAAATTCTATTCACCTTCTTAACTTCCTTCTTGTTTATTTTGTGCTTAGATTTATCTGAGATAAATTTATTAGATCTATAGTGCTTAGATTTATATATGAGATAGTTGAGGTTCCTCACTAACATAGTTCTGCTGTCCATATTTTCTTTTACCTCATTTAGTTTCACCTCTATGAATTTGGACTCTATATCATTTGGTGCAAACATGTTTAATATTTATATTACTTCATTTCTATAGTACTTTTTAGAAGAATGTCTTTTATCCTTTTTAGTTAGATCTATTTTTACTTTTACTTTGTCTGAGCTAAAGATTACCACCCCTGTTTTTCTTGTTTTTACTTCATTTGAAATATTATATATTCTTCTTCAGTCTTTGACCTTTACTTAGTGTGTATCTTTCTGCTTCAAATTCAGTTTTCCTTGATAATTTCCTGAAAGATGCTGTCCTGGCCCTTTTCCTGATCATGACATTCAGATAGACCAATTATTGGTAAATTATCTCTTCTGGATCTATTTTTCAGGTTTGTCATTTTTCTAAGAGTTACTTTACATATTCTCCCTATTTTGTCAGACTTTTGTTTTTGTATGATGGAATTTCTATGTCTCATAGAGTCATTAGTTTTCATTTGATGAAATTCTAATTTTTAAATTTTTATTTTCTTTAATTAACTTCTATGTTTCCTTTTGTAATTGGGTAATTTTATTTTAGATGAGTCATTTTTCCTTTTCCAGCAAGTCAATTTTACTTTTTTTTCCTTCAGTCAATTTTTCATAATTTTTCTGTATGACAATTCTCTATTTTTCTTCTATCTTATTCTTCTTTGGTTCTTAAATTCTTTTTGAGCTCTTCCAAGTTATGTTTTTTGGATTTGAGACCAAATTGTAAATCTCTTTGAGGTTTCACATGAAGGCACTGCTTTCCTCTTCTGAGGTGGTGCTTTTATCATCCCTATCTGAATAGTAGCTTTCTATGATTAGCATTCTTTTGGGGGGGGGTTGGTTCATTTTGATAATAGAATTCTGATACTGGGGTGCATAGCCAAGTGCTACACCAGTATTCTGGGCTCAAACCTTGTTTTCTGCTCTGGATCTGAGATCCTCACTGCTAGCTTGCTGTATACCAAGTGAAGGCCTGAGTTGTGCTGTGGCTGAGTCTCCTGATGACTTACTAATTCTCTTACCTACATGAGATACAATCCCTTTTTATCCATAAGAGACAGACTTTTTCTGAAGTTCCTCCCAAGTATCCTAAGTTGAAAACTTGTTTCACTCTGTTTTATTGTGAGTTCCATCACTTTAGGATCTACTTAGAGGCTTCATCCCAAATTGTTTCAGGAAAAATTCTGGGAGTTTCCTAACTTCTTGCCACTATCCTGGCTCCACTCAGTCTATATAAAGGACTTCTAACAGACAAAAAACACACTTTTAGAGAAAGCCTTCAATTGGAATATCTGAGCATAGATAAGTATAACAAGCCATTATAATGGTGATGTCTGACTGTATAGAACTCCTTCATTCTACTACCTCTCTGCAATCATCCCTAAAATTTATATGCTGTATTAAAGTTTGCAAAGTGCTTTACATATGAATTTTCACCAAGGTACATCAGTAAATTATAACACTTGAATCTTGAAAGAACCTTACAAGGTAGGTGTTATTTATCCTCACTTTACAGATGAAGAAACTGAGACTTAGAGAGGTTTAGTGATTCATCCAAGGTTATACAGTCAACAAGTATCTATGCAGAATTTAAACTCATACCTTCCTTACCTCAAGTTCAACAGTCCTATCCACTGTGTCACCTAGGAAGGATTCATAAGTCACTGAGTTAATTTAGAATCAAGATTAGTCACTACCTTCATCAGAGGTCTGATGTCCTTTCAGTACTGTTTTCCTTTTATTTTGTTTCAGTTATTTCAGTTATTCAAAAAGAAACTACATGATCACCTGACAGAGATGTCACAGGGGGAGATCACAGGATTCCAAACCTGCAAAGGAAAATACCTTCAAGAACTCCTCCTTCCCAAAAACCCTTATAGGAAATATACTCCAAATATTTCCACATTTGATTAGTTGTGAATAAAAATAATATAATTTGTTTGACCCTAGAACTAGGAAGTAAAAATCAAGGCAAATTTAGGATTTGATGTCAGGCAAAACCTGCTAATGATTAAAACTATCCAAAAATAGAATAGGCTACTCTAGAAGTAGCAGGTCCCTCTGACCAATGTCTTCAGATCACTAACTTTTAGGTTTTGCTGGAGAGCAGATCCTTATTCTTGTATGGATTGGACTATGTGCATTTTAAGATCTCTTCCAACTTTTCTGGGATTGGATGTGATGAAGTGGAAAGAGCACTGAAGTGCAAAATTTTGTTATTATTTACTCGAACTAGTCATGTCTGGCTTTGCAAGACTCTATTTGAAATTTTCTTGGTTTATCATTTCCTTCTCCAACACATTTGACAAATGAGAAAACTGAAGGTAAACAACATCGAGTGACTTTCCCAGGGCCACATAGCTAATAAATGTCTGAGACTGAATGTGAACTCAGGTCCTCCAGGGCTAACACTCCAATACTCCAGGACTATCACTCTAATCACTAAGCTGTCAGAATATCAATCTTCAAATTCAAACTCTACCACTAACAATCTGAGTCACCTTGGCCAGGTTACTTAGCCTTTTCAAGGCCTCAGTTGCCTTATCTGTAAAATGAAGATGAGAACTTAGAGCTCCTATTTTCCTGTAGCGTTATGAGGAGCCTATGAGTTACTGTTCATAAATCACTGTGAAAAGTGATATAAAAAGAAAAATTTATTAGTCTATGACTACAGCATCATTCCAATGGCAAAGGGCCTAATACTGTCCTTTCCAGAATGGACATCAGAGGTCATCTGATCTAATTCTCTCCATTTCCCAGGCCTTTGGATTCTAAATCTTGAGTTCTTTCTGTTATAACACAAACTATCTTCTTCCCAGGATGTCTATATCTTTTGTGTAATAAATCATCGTTTCCATATCTAGAGTCAAAAGATAAAAGTGACATATGATACTTAAGACAAAGAGAAGCAAGTAGATGGAAAAAAGATCAGTTTGAGACATTGATATGAACGAAAGAATAGCTTAATGCTTAGAGGAAATTAGAATCTTTTAAACTGCAGGTAGGAGTTATTTATTGTTCTTCCCTGTAATAAATTGGTGGGCTGTCAGAGTTTAGCAGCATTTCATCTAGAGAGAGAGAAAGTTAAATGACTGAAGAAATGGAAGGCAATAAGATGGTAGGGGAGGACCACTTAAATGATTTGAGTGATTGAAGTCAAAAATTTCAATGAGAAGTTAGAGCACTACTATTACAATGTATTTGCTTTTTTGCAAAGTAAGTCAAAATGAGGACTTAGGAATCAGAAGACCTGGGTTCTCTTCTGAGCTCTACATTGTAAATGCTCTCTGAAATTTAATTCTCTTCTCTGTAAAATGAGATTACAATACTTGCACCCCTATTTCATAAAAGGCTAATAAACATGAAAGCACTTTGTAACCATGAAGTGCCATCTAGGCTTTTTTCTAGGCTACATATGGAATTTTATCTTGTTTCATTTTCTCCATGATAGAGAAAACATGGAAATTTGGTGAAAATATAGATTCCTTAAAATTTCATGGGCTTAATTTTTTTTTAAATAATTAAACTGAGGATTGCTTTTAGAGGCAAAAAGAAAAATTGGTTCTGGAACTGTGCCAAGGGATCTACTTAGCAGTACCCATTTTAGTTTATTTGTTCATCACTTAAAACAAGAGTGTACTTGGTGTGCATCCAGAAAGGTGTATGATTAGTTGACAAAAGGGGAAAGAAGTAAGTGAGAATGATAAAGATTTATGGTTGTTAGAAGAGATGGAGTGGAAAATCCCCAGAAATGGAGTCTAGCTCCCCCTTTCCTTTATAAGTCTACAAAGAGCATTTGCTTTGAAAATTAGTAAAACTTTGTTACTACTGATTCTATTGAAGTTTTCTTAAAGGGTACTACTTTCTTTATCAAATAGTATTTTTTAGAAGAGGAGACATAAAGGGTGAATTTAAAAAATTTTAAATACAAGCCCCATCAAATAAACATTGATCACATAAAGTGTAGATCTTCAAGGTTTCTCTGAAATTTGAAAAGAAAAAAACAAGCAAGCAAGCTGAGATTAACAAATAAAACAGGAAGGCTATATTTCATAAAGTAGATAGTTTAAAATGGTTATAATTTTTGAAAAATTACAGTAAGTATATAAATTAACAACATTTCTATATATCACCAAGAAAGCCCAACAGCAAGAGATAGAAAGAGAAATTTCATTGAAAATAACAAACCCAGGAACCATATACATTTTCAAAACACTTTTCACACAAATTAAATCTAAACAAGTAGAAAAATATCAATTATTCATGGGTAGGTCCAGTTAATACAATAAAAATGATAATTCTACCTAAATTAATCTACCTATCTAATGCCACACCATCCAACCTGGCAAAAACTATTTATAGAGATAGAAAAAAATGATAACAAAATTTATCTGGAAGAACAAAGATCAAGAAGACCAAAGGAACTAATAAAAATGAGAAGGGAGATTGCCTAACCACACCATTTCTAAAATTATTATGAAGAGGTGGTCATCAAAACTGATACTGGCTAAGAAATAGAGTGGTGGATCAGTGAAATAAGATAGGTACACAAACCACAGTAGTAAATAACTATAATAATCAGTAGATTGATCAACTCAAAAACTCCATATTAAAGGATAAGAATTTACTATTTGACAAAAACTACTAAGAAAACTAGAAAATAGTACGGCAGAAACTAGGCATAGACCAACATCTCACACCTTATATCAGCATAAGTTTGAAATGAGTACATGATTTAAAAGTTTGATGGCACAAGCCAATTAGAAGAGCATAAAATTGTTTACCTGTGAGATCTATGGAAAGAAGAAAAATTTATTACCAAAAAGAGATAGAGAACATTATGAAATGCAAAGTGAATAATCAGATTACATTGAATCTAAAAGTTTTTACAAACACAACAAATGTAACCAAGATTAGAAGAAAATCTCAAAGCTGGGAAACAATTATTTAAGGTTGTGTTTCTAATAAAGGTCTCATTTCTAAAATATATAGAGAAGTGAGTCAAATTTATAATAATTCCAGTGATTCCCCAATTGACAAATGATTAAAGGGGGTGGCTAGGTAGCGCAGTGGATAAAGCACTGGTCCTGGAGTCAGGAGTACCTGGGTTCAAATCCAGCCTCAGACACTTAATAATTACCTAACAGTGTGGCCTTGGGCAAACCACTTAACCCCATTTGCCTTGAAAAAAAGCACCTAAAAAAAAAGAAAAATGATTAAAGGATATGAATAGAAGTTTTCAGATGATGAAATTAAAGCTATCGGTAGTCATATGAAAATGCTCTAAATCACTATTAATTAGATAAAAGCAAATTAAAACAACTTTGATGTTTCAACTCACTCATACCTATCAGATTGTTTAATATGACAGAAAAAGAAAATGATAAATATTGGAGGGGATGTGAGAAAACTTGAGCACTAATGTATTGTTGGTGGAGTTGTGAACTGATCCAACCATTCTGTAGAGCAATTTGAAACTATGCTCAAAGGATTATAAAATTGCATATACTTTGATCCATAAATATCACTCCTATATTTATACCCAAAAATGTCATTTAAAAAGGGGTAAAGACCCACATGAACAAAATTATTCATAGCATCTTTTAGGGGGTTGGCAAAGAAATGAAAACTAAGGGATAGCCATCAATTGAAATAACTGCAAAAGTTGTGGTTATATGAATATTATTGAATATTTATATTAACATATGAATTTATTATTCTAAAAGAAATGACAAGTGGGAGAATTTCAGATAAACCTAGAAAGACCTACATGAACTGATTCTGAGTAAAGTGAGAACCAGGAGAACATTATACAAATTAATAGCAGCGTTGTGGAATGATCAGTTATGATGGACTTGCCTCTTCTCAGCAGTAAAATGATCAAGGACAATCCTAAAAGACTTGTGATAGAAAATGCCATCCACTTCCAGAGTATGAATGGAGTATGAATGCAGATGGAAACATATTATTTTCACATTTTTAATATTTGCTTTTTTTTCTTTTGCATGTTTTCCCCTTTTGTTCTGATTGGTTTTTCCCCAGCACATCTAATATGAAAATATGTTTAACTAATATAGATTTGCTTCCTATCTTGGGGAGGAGGGAAGGAGACAATTTCACAAAAATGAATATTGAAAACCATCTTTACATGTAATTGGGAAAAATAAAATAAATTTCAAAAAAAGTACAAGGAGCAAGTGAGTACTTGAAAAAAACATAAAGATGATAGATGAAATGGCAGATTTTTTTGAGAAATAAGTGAGTTGTGAAGCTCATATACTAATACTATCAATGGTGATCAGGGAAAAAAGGAAAAGTACCTTTATGTTTGAAAATATTTATAGCCACTCTCTTAGTACAAAGAACTAGAAATTGAGGAGATGCCCGTCAATTGGGAATTGGCTATACAAGTTATAGTATGTGATTGTGATGAAATTCTAGTGTGCTATAAAAAAGATGGAATTGACTGAGTTTAGAAAAACATGAAAAAACTTCCATGAAATAATGAAGAGCTAATTGTTCAGAACCAAGAGAATATTGTATATAGTAACAGCAATAATTGTGACCAACACATTATAAATACTCAATTCAATTACAAATGAATATGCTATCCACCTCCAGAAAAAGAATTGATGAACATATGGTTTACATTAATACATACATACATACATACATGTGTGTGTGTGTGTATGTGTGTGAAATGGTGACCATCTCTGCTTCAGGGAGGGGAGAGAGGAAAGGAGACAATCTGGAGGTTAAAATATAACAAAAATAAATTAAATTAAATTTTAAAAATATTAATAACATCTTTATGGAAATAAGTTTTGCAAAACACTTTATAATAAATTCATTTGATCTCACCACAGCACTATTAGTAAATAAAGTGCTATTATTATCCCTTGATTTGCAGATAAGGAAACTGAGGCAGAGATTAAGTGACTTGCCTAGGGTCATACACCTAGTAAATTGTTTTTTGTGAGTCCAGGTGCAATGTATTATACACTGAATTAAACTGGTATATTCACCTTTGGATGTCTCAACTTTACTATCTCTGTTCCTAATCCTCTAAGGATTTGTAAGATTCTTTCAAGATTATACAAACAAGATTACAGAGATGAAAATAAGGAAAAGGAGTACATGCAAAAAATTACTTAAGAAAATGTTTAGAGATGCAGTTTAAGCTGTATATAGGAGAAAATGAATTAGGAAAAATATTTATGTCTTTTATAAGCAACATCATACACTAAAGATTGGGAAGAATTGTTCAGAAAGCATTATAGAAAAATCTCTTAATAGAATATGATATAGATACTTATTAGAATGCTGTCAGCTTCCAAAACACCAGAACAATTTGTTAATTTTGCAAGAAAATTCTGAACAGTCTATTTTTTTTTTAACTGAATGCCAACAGTATCCCAATAATGTGACTTGGCAGTAAATGAAATGAAATTAGAAGATTAAGACAGGGTAAGACATATTAATTTGAGGTAAAGAATGCCAAAATCTTTTAATATATTTATAGAAAACTAAACTTTTAAGATCCTGAATGATAAGAAATATATATTGATGATTTAATACTTTAATGTATCTGGAATCTTTTCTATGTTGATACTTTCTCCTATGATGCAAATTATAACATACCTAGGTCTGCTCATTATGAGCTAGTCTCAATCTTATTTTCTCCATTTCCAGTAGTCTGTCTAATTCTCTAAGGGCTTTGCTCTGGCTAAATCTCTTGACCTTCATTGACTTACCAATAGAGTTCTTGAGCTGTCCATCAAGTATTCTCTAGTATTATTATGTAACTGACATCTATTTTTTTCTAATCATGTATCTCTTTGATGAAATCCTTTCTATAGTTTCTCCTTTGTTATAAAAACAGTAGATTCAGAAATGGTAAAGTTTAGGGAAACCATAAAAACAACCCCAAAAGATAGGGGGAAATGGCATTTGTTTTATTCTACATGATCCTCCAAATTTTATTTATGTGAGAAATAATCACTAGACTATATTGATTCCAAGCAATGACACAAGATCAACTTGTTAATTTGGTAATATATAAAATGTAAATGAAACTAATAATCAGATTATAAAATCTAGTCCCACACTTGCATTTCTGGTTTGCCCATAGGGTCAAAAGTATATGTGGAAAGTTTGTATGTCTGTTCATGGAAGAGTATTCATATATTTATAATGCTTCTCATGCTGGAACAGACATGACCTTGATCCCTTGAAGACTATTTCAGAAGAGTGCAAGCTAGGGCAGGTCTACCAAAGTGAAGAGACTTCAAGAACAGGAATGGTGGCAGTCTTTTATCTAAAATCTGGCTAACTCATTTCCAAGAAGCTCATCATCAGAAGACTGGTCACCACATGTTTAAATGTTTCTAAGGGCATCTAAGTAGTACCGTGTATATATTATATAGGGCACAAGATGTGAATTAAGGAAGACCTGAGTTCAAATCTAGTCTCAGACACGTGCTAGCTGTGTGACCCTGGGTCAGTCACTTAATCTTTGTCTACTGCAGTTTCCTCAATGTAAAATAACACCACCAAATTACCAGTGCTTTTGTGAGGATCCAATGAGATATTTGCAAAAAATTTAGCACAGTATTTGATAACATAGTAAACAAATAATAAATCATTAGTCCATTTCTTTTTTTTTATTTTTGCAAGGCAATGGGGTTAAGTGACTTGCCCAAGGTCACACAGCTAGGTAATTATTAAGTGTCTGAGGCCAGATTTGAACTCAGGTCCACCTGACTCCAAGGCTAGTGCTCTATCCATTGTACCACCTAGCTTCCCCCATCTTTATTCCATTTTCTCTTCCCTTCTTCTGGTTCTATTGTATAGAAAGGTTATAATTTCCTAATTCCATATAGGGCAGCTAAATTGTGTAGTAGATAGAGTGTCAGACTTTAGATCAAAAAGACACATCTTCCTAAGGTTCATATCTGGTCTCAGACAGTAGTTGTGTGACTCTGGGCAAGTCACAACCCTGTTCGTTCAGTTTCCTCATTTGTAAAATGAGTTGGAGAAGAAAATTTCGCACCACCCCAGTAACATTGCCAAGAAAACCCTAGAGTTATGAAGAGTTGGGCATGTTTGAAAAATTACTGAAGAACAAGAACAATTAATTTCAAATCTTCAGATGTACCTGTGATATTATCAATTGGGAATTCACTCTAGTGAGGAAGACTGCAACCAATCTATGCTTGTTCATCCTATGCAGCTTTCATCTGCTCTCTATAGAGGTTTCACCTAACAATATTGCTGCCAGTGTTCTAGCAGACTCCTCTATCAACATCTGCCATGCCCTATCCCACCTGAGTCCAATGAAGGCACAGTAACCCAAAGTGAAGAAGGTAAAAGGAAATCTCTGCATCTTTGATTTAGCCTTAGCCTATCCCTCCTCTAAAAAGCAGAAATTAAGACCATGAAAAGGATTGAATAGAAAGGTGTCTAAAATAATATGAATAATTAAAATTGTGACTATAAACATAAAGAAAAAGAATATGAGAACCTTCAAATTTAATGATAAGGTAGATAATGTAAAATATGAAGAGTGGGAGTAAAAAGGAGACTTAGAAATGTTAAGATCATGTGGTTGCCAAGGAGACGCAAGGATAGTCTGTGAATGACCTAGCTTAGAGAACTCTCTGTAAGAGGTAAAATGTATTCAAGAGGGGTTTAAGAACAATCACATTAAAAAGCATCACATAGGAAAACAAGGGACACACAAAAGCAGATGGTTTAGGAGTGCCCAGGCAAAAAGAACTGTTGGGAAAAAATAGCAATAATTTTAGAATGCCAAGGTTGAGGAGTCATTTGTTGAAAAGGCAGATGCAGTACAGGGAAGGACAGATGAAAACAATAAATGCATGATCACCAAGATATGAGGATACAGTATTGAGAATGACTTTCTTGATGCAGTAAAGAAAACCAACTTCAAAGTTTTCCTTGCATTCACCTACATAAGAGTAATACAGCATGTTATATAAGGGAAATTCAATTGCCTAAAACAATGTTTGTGTTAACTTAACAAAGATAATGATTTCTTCTGACGTATTTAAGGTTTTTTAATGCTGCATAGATTTGGTTAAGCATGGCTAGATTAATAGAAGCTTCATCAGAATGCTGTCTGCAATTTGGGAGCTGTCACCAAATAACTGGTATTTTTTAGCAATGGCTACATGAACCAACTGGCTAAGTTTATTTTAAGCATGTATAACCCAGAAAACAAAAACCAGTAAATTATGTTACCTATATATAATTATTAAAATGGCTAAATCATAAATATTGATCATTTAATGATTGTTACAATTGATTTCACAATGGGTTTAGTTATATTTTTGCCAAAACCTATTGGTTACTTTTAGATACTTTTCCTTACAAACTTTAATTGCTACTTATCACTAGTTAAGTTTATTCTGTTTTACCTTAAACTTCTCTGAAAAGAAAAAATTAGCTCACTGTGACCTGAGATGAAAAATGTTTGGGGGGGGGGGGCAGCTAAGTGGTGCAGTGGATAGAGCACCGGCCCTGGATTCAGGAATACCTGAGTTCAAATGCAGCCTCAGACACTAAATAATTACCTAGCTGTGTGGCCTTGGGCAAGCCACTTAACCCCCATTTGCCTTGCAAAAACTAACAAAAAAAAAAGTGTTGTCTTGTCTGAGATCACATAGCTAGTAAGTATCAAGTATTTGAAGTCACATTTGAACTCAGGTCTTCCTGACTTTAAGGTTGGTATTCTATCCACTGCACCACCTAGTTACCCCATTTTTTAATTCATTTTAACTTAGACTTCAATGACTTGTGCTTAGTATGGCAGTCACTTATCAGATTTGGGCAACCGGTTTTTCCCTAAGTAAAAATAATAGCTTTGAACAATACTATTAATTGATCCTCGAATATAGACTAATAATATATTTAAACTTCTAGAATCTTAGCTCCTTGAGACTACCACTATTCTAATTGAGAGCTTCAAGGATAGGGCAAAGGCAAATTATTAACTTCACTACATCAGCAAAATGAGAACATTTTAATTAATATCATTTTTAAAAAAACATAGAGTCATATTTCAAAAAAAGGAAAAGGATCTTTTAAAAATTCAAACACATATTGTAGATGGTGAACCAATTTATAATGAATCTGGGAAACTTGAAAATTTGTTACAGAATTACTACTAGACAATTTGAGTTGGAGGGAGTGAAAACTAAAATCATTGTGAGATATAGAACTCTGTTGCTAAGGGAGATGATAGAGGTTTTTTTTTTTCTGGAACCGAATTTGGAGCCAGAAAAATTAGGTACAATTCCAGTTCTACTATTAACTACTTGTATGATCTTAAAGAGTTCATTTAACTTCTCTGAGCCTCCTCATTTTTAAATTGATGGAGAGGATCTTTAAGGTCTCTTCTCTGTCTAGCCTATGATGCCATGATTATAAAAACTGAGACTTTTATTTTTTCCCTGATTGGGTATAGGAGGAACAGATGAAATCAAGAATTTATATTAGAATGCTTTTCATATCAAATTTATTACCCATGCTCATAGATTTTCAGCATCTTTTGAAATAATTATGTGATTTTTATTGTCCTTTTTATTAGAAATTACAGTATTCTATGAGGTTTTCCATCTTTCTCTGTTTAATATCTTCACAGCAAAAGATGTTCCATGCAAATTGACACATCTCATGGATTTAATGACAGGCTCTTTTCACCACTTCATTCTATGCCTTGAGCAATAGATACCATCTTTATTTTGTTTCTTTACATGGAAAGCTTGAACAAAATTAAATTTCAGCCAAGATAAATGACAGCAATTGGTTTTTATCAGATTAACCTATTAGTAAAGCCACTCCCTTTCCAAGTCTGGTTTTGTAGTACATTATCTCCCTTTTCATTGCTTTGCTTATAAGGAAAAATTGTGAAATGCTGTAATTTGAGCATGGCACCTGGCTGATTATAGTTCTATAACTTCCCAGCAAGAAAACATTCCAGGACACTGATCATCAGAGGAAACCATCATTCTTTAAAATTATCTCAATTTATATGTGTCCTTGGATCTTTAAGTTTGAAAGCTTAACTATTTTTTTCTTCTCCATTATGAGTAACATCTTAATAATTAAGTAACTATAGATTATCACAAAGGTAGTATAGCTTTTAAAGGTAATTCCCCCCTCCCTTGCTTCTATGTTTTATTCTAAATATTTTCTGTTATTATTAATTTGCAAGAAAAAGATATTCTCATGTTCAAGAATAGATGAAAGGTAGAACAAGATGAATTTTAGATATGCCCAAACTGATTTAAAGAAGTATATTTCATAAAGCAGTATTTCAATATTAGAGTACAGCAAGAACACATAGCTAAAATATACTAAGGAACAGTGTTTTATCATCTATCAAAAAGAATTTATTAATTGACCAGATGCTGTTCTAGATGACAAGAATTCAGGATAGAATGAAACTATCTGAACCTACAAGGAGCTAGCATTTTATTGACTATATGTATATATACTAAAGATTGTATATCTCCCTTAATCATGATAATTACTATAGCCTTGAAATATGGGTAGACTGATTCTCCTTATGATTTACTTTCTAACTACATTTAAGTGTAATAAAAATAATTACATACATATTATTTTCCCTAGTTGCTGATTTAGACCTGTTCATATTCAAAATTGACTTTCTTCTTTCCTTATTGGTATATTCCTCAGCTCATTTCATTTAAAAAAATTGATAATTATATTTTGATAAAAAATACTTCCCTTCCCAAATGAATACCTTTATCAATTACATACTCTCCTCACCTAATAAATAGCAATAATTAATAGAAAGGAGAGATATGTCCTTTATCTATTTATACTGATTATTGTGTGAGCTTCATCATTTCTCCAGGTAGACCTTATATTTTCATAATCATTTAAAAAATCATGGAGATTATAGAGTAAATAGAAAGCTATTAAGACTTAGGTACATGTCTCACCCTAGATGTATACTGGTTATATGGCCCTGGGCAACTCACTTCAACTCTACTTGCTCAGGCCAGGGATGTCTAACCTTTTAGTTCTTTTGGACCATATTGCCCAGCAAAAACTTGTCAAGGTGGCTTGGAGAATTTAATATTTATTTTTGACTATAATGTAATACATAGTACCAAAGAATATAATGATAAAATGGAATAATGTAATAAAACATAAGATACAGCAAAGTGTAACAAAGATGAGCATAATAAAACATTGCTTTTTAAACAAAAAATAAGAACATGGCATTTTTTAATGTGAACAATTTTTTTCAATGCCAATGCATCCATATCTGGTTTGATAGAGATTGTAGTGATATGACAAATATTTTTTAAGATGCTTGTCTAAAATTTTTGTTCTATTTTTATGTTTTGTTTGATACATATGGGAAAAATTGTTTTGCAGATATAGGTGATCCAAAAAAGACATATCATGAAAACAGGATATATTCATGAAATTCTGGATATTTTTTTCTTTAGATAGATACTACTTTTATAAGTAGTATACTCATACATAAACTTATAAAAGTACAATGAAGATATTTGAATAATTTTTTCTTTAAGTTGCATATCTGATTACAACTCCATACATTCAATTTTCAAGTTTGCAGAAAATATGTTTATGTCAACTGAGAATAAAGGAGGAAATATTCTGAAATGTAGGTGTTTTCTAAAATCTTGAAATCTATTCTCTAAGTTCTGTGACAAAATAGCAATTAATACTGCATACAATAAAATTGTTGCAATTATGATGAGTCATATAACATTTTAAAATAAAAATCTTAATTCTTATATACACATATTTTTCTTTTTGTTTAAAAAGGGAGGGAGGGCAGAACTACAATGATGGTGAGAAATCTTAAACTTCCTTAAGCTCTACCGGGTTTTCCTCATAAACAACGTAAATCAGATGTACAAGATGTACAAAAGAGCAGAGTGCAGTGCTGGCATTCTTAAAACAGACAGTCTGTATCTAGACAACCCTAGCCCAATGAACAGGCCACTAGGATTCTCAGTGCAGATTAGCAAACATGCCTCCTTGGGGGCAGAAAATCCTAAGAGTATAAAAAGTAAGAGAGAAGTCCTGTTGATAGAAGGCAAGGACTGTAAAAACACCATCTCAGAAAGGGACAGTAGAAAAAGTAATTCAGAAAAGGATATAATTTTTGTCTGCAGCCCCCCAAAAAAATTCTTGGAAGAGCTCAAAAAGGATTTTAAAAATCAAATAGAAAAAAAATGGAGAAAGACATGCAAGGGAAATGCAACATCTTTCAAAAGGAAGCTTAAAAATTGACTGAAAAAAATAAATGGTATTTAAGAATGCAATTGGACAAATGAGAAATGAAAATAATTCCTACAAAAATACAATTAGAAAAATGAAAGGATAACAACTCATTAAAAATGGAATTGATCAAATGGAAAAAGAGATGCAAAAGTTAAGCGAAGAAAAGAATTCCTTGAAGTGGGAAAGTGGAGGCTAATGACTGAAATATCAAAAATCAAGCAAAATAAAAAACAAATAAAAAAGTAAAAGAAAATGTAAAATTTAAGAATAACTGAATTGTCTGAAAGTCATGATCAAGAAAAGAGTTTGGACAGCATCTTTTAAGAAATCATCAAGGAAAACTGCTCTGCTATATTAGAGTCAGAGAAGAAAAGAATCACTGAAAGAATTTACCTACCACCTCCTGAAAGGAACCCCAAATAAAAATTGCAATGAATACTGTAGCCATGCTCCAGAATTATCAGATCAAGGAGAAAATCCTGCATAGCCAGAAAAAAAGCAACTCAAATACCATGGGACCATAGTCAGGATTGTGCAGGACTTGGCAACATCAACATTAAAGGGTCAAAGGGCCTGGAAAATGATATTCTGGAGGACAAAGGAGCTTGGATTACAACCAAGAATCAAGCACCCACCAAAACTGAACATAATCTTTCAGATGAAAGATAATTATCAAGTTTTCTTGAAGAAAAAAAAAACAAAACTGAAGAGAAATTTTGATCTTCAAAAAGGAGACTGAAGATACATACAAAAAGTAAATGGGAAATGAAAAAAGAATGTTATTCAACAACTTTAAACTGGTTACATTCCTACATGGGAGTATACTAATCATAACTCTTGAAAACTATCTCCATTAGAGGAATCTTAGAAAGAAGATTTGAATATAAGTTGATTTTGTTGGCATAATTTTAAAATTAAGACAGAGTGGCAGCTAGGTGGCACAGTGGATATATATCACTGGTCCTGGAGTCAGGAGTTCAAATCTGATTTCAAATCTGGCCTCAGACACTTAATAATTACCTAGCTGTGTGACCCTGGGCAAATCACTTAATCCCATTGTCTCACAAAAAGAAATAATAGTTAAGACATTAAAAAAAAGAATTGTACTGAGACAGGAGGCAGAAGGTGCAGAATAGGATGAATTACCTCACTTGAAGTGGTACAAAGGACTTATCACAGTACAGGAAAGAGGGAGGGGGTGAAAATTACTTGAATCCTACTTTCACTGGCTTTGTCTCAAAGAGGGAATAACATAAATACTCAATTGGATTTAGAAATTTATTTTTCCCTACAGGGAATTAGGAGGGGAACAGAGGGTAGAGAAAGGTGGAACTGATTGAAAGAAGGGGGAAAAGAAGGGGAAAAATAAAATGGATAAGTGAAAGAAAAGGGAGGGGACAGATTGAAAGGGCAGATTGAGGGAGGCAGTATTCAGAAGCTAAGCACTGGTGAGGAGGGATAGGGTGAAAGGAGAAAGAAAAGTAAAAATGAAGAGGAGATATGAGGGAGGGGAATAAAGAGTTAGTAATTATAATTTTGAATGTGAATGGAATGAACTCTATCATAAAATGAAAACAGATAGCAGAGTAAATTAAAAACTAGAATCCTATAATATATCCTTTGCAAGAAGTACCTATGAAGCAGAGATATTAGCACAGAAAAAAGGTAAAATACTGAAGCAGAATATATTATATTTCAACTGACATGGAAAAAAAACTTAGAGATACCAATCCTTATCTCAGAAAAATCAAAAGCAAACATAGTCTTCCTAAAAAGGGATCAGGATGGAAACTATGACTTCCTAAAAGGTACCACAGACAATGAAGTAATATCAAAACTAAACACATATGTACTAATTAGTATAGCATCCAAATTCTTATAGGAGAAGCTAAATGAGTTACAGGATGACATAGATAGCAAAACTATACTGGTGGGGAACCCCAAAGCTCCCTCTTTCAGAATTAGATAAATCTTTTTTTTTTAACTTTTCCCAAAACAACTTTATTTTTTTTAAAGATTTTATTTATTTTGAGTTTTACAATTCCCCCCCATCTTCATTCCCTCCCCTGCCACACACAGAAGGTAGTCTGTTAGTCTTTAAAATGTTTCCATTGTATACATTGATCTAAGTTGAATATGATGAGAGAAATCATATCCTTCTATTCACTTATGTTTTAAGGTTGAGTTCATCCCATTCACATTCAAAGCTATAATTACTCTTTATTGCCCTCCATGCTATCTTGGCTCTGTCTGTATTTTCTCCTTTTTCCCTTTATCCATATTCCTCAGGATTTTGCTTCTGGATACCATCACTTTCAGTGTGTTTGCCCTCCTATGTCAACCCCCCTCTCCTTTCTTTCCCCTTTCCCTTTTCCCCTTCTTCCCTCTCTTCCTTCTGTTAGTTCCTCTTATTCTCCCCCCCCTCCCTGTCTCCTCCCTCACCTTTTCCCCTTTTTAATATTTGAAAGGTAAGATAGATTTCTTAACTGAGTGTTTGTGTAAATTAACTTTAAGCCAAGTCTGATGAGAGGAAGATTCAAGTGGTTATCAGCTCCTCCCTTCTTCCCCTCTATTACAATAGGTCTCTCATACCTCTTTATGTAATGAGATTTACCCCATTCAATCTCCTCCCTCTTCCCATCTCCTTACTGTCCCCCTTTTTAAGGAGGTTGTGTTTTTAAATCATTCTATCTGAGTCACAGAAAAGTCATGAATGTCCATCCCTTTGGGCTAAGTATATTCTCTGTAGTAGACGTATTCTTTCAATAACAATTTTGCCCTCTGGTTCCATGATATCAGAGCAGTTTTCCATCACTAAATCCTATAATATTGAGTCCAGACTTTTTTTCTCTTCAATGTTTTCAGAAAGACCTATAATTCTCAAGTTGTCCCTCCTCGGTTGGTTCTTGATCAGTGGTTTTGCTGATGAGGTATTTTACATTTTCTTCGATTTTTTCCATTTTTTGTTTTTGTTTCACAGCACCCACTGTCTTGTGAAGTCATTAGTTTCCACAGACTCCATCCTTTTTTTTAGAGAAGAATTTTCCTCACTTACCTTTTGCAACTCCTTTTCCAATTGATCATTTCTATTTTTGAAAGTTTTCCATTTGACCAATTGAGGCTTTGAGAGAAATATTTTCTTTTTCCATTTGTCCAATTGTACTTTCCAATGATTTATTTTCTTGTTGTAAGGTATTCATTGTCTCTCCCAAATCTTCCAATTGATTTTTAAACTCCTCCTTGATTTCTTCAAGGAAGTCTCTCTCTATGATGGAGACCAGATCATATTCTCCTTAGAGGTTCTAGGTCTCTCCGAGTTGGGCTCTTTTCCTTCTAGGAATTATTCTATGGATTCCCCTTTATTCTGGCCTTTCTCCATTTTACTAAGACCTTATGTTGGCAAGGGGCTGGTTCACAGATGTTTGGTATTGAGATCCCTAGAGGCTTTACTCATTGGATTTAATAACCCCAAATAGACTGGACAGAAGTCTGTATTGGTTGCTTTCTCAGAATTAGATAAATCTAACCACAAAATAAACAAGAAGGAAGCTAAGGAGGTGAAAAGAAATTTAGAAAAATTAGATATGATAGACCTCTGGAGATAACTGAATGGGGATAGGAAGG
Organism: Macrotis lagotis; assembly: GCF_037893015.1. Classification (NCBI taxonomy): domain Eukaryota; kingdom Metazoa; phylum Chordata; class Mammalia; order Peramelemorphia; family Peramelidae; genus Macrotis; species Macrotis lagotis. The sequence goes on along the minus strand of NC_133663.1, from coordinate 79,695,379 downwards.
AATATATCATCCACATCCAGACAAGGGATGATAGAGTCTAAATTCAAACAAGAGCTTACCATTTTCATTTTCTTAAATTTGTTATATTTTTATGATTTTTTTCTCATTTTTGATTTAATTCTTCTTTCACAACATGATTATTATGGATTTATGTTTAGCATATTTATTCATGTATAAAATATACTAGATTTTTCTCTGTCAGGAGAAGAGGGAAGGGAAGAGAAAGGAAGGAGGAAGAAAACTGTGGAACTCAAAATATTGCCAAAAATGATTGTTGAAAACTACCTTTGCATGTAATTGGAAATATAAATAAATTATTTCAAAATATATTTACTGACCACAATGCAAAAAATTCAATTTAATAAGATGTTATTGAATATGTGAATAGAATTTTAGAGACTAAATAACTTCATCCTAAAAAAATTGATGTATCAAAGAATACATCATAGAAGCAAATGATAATTTATTTTAAAATAATGACAATGAGATAATGTCAAAATTTTTGAATATAACCAAATTAGTTCTTAGTTCTGTATATTTAAATACTCTCATAAGTAAAAATTACAAAAATAAATAAAAGTTTAGAAAGTCAAAGATATACCAAAATTTAAGAATGGACATTTTGAAAATCAAAAGACTTTAACAAATTTGAAAGCAATAAACATGCATTGCCTTAATATAGTACTACAAGGAATTAGTGGGATTTTAAAAATAAAAACATTACCCAATTTGATTTTTGAAAAGAAAAATCAAATTACCATTATTAAATGTGAAAAAAGTAAAATTCTGCTCAAATGAAAATATGGAAAACTAAAAGAAAATATTTTGCCCATTTAGATGCCAACATAACTAATAGCTTATGTGAAATTGACAATTTTGAAATAAACAAAATGCCCAGGTTACCAGGAAAAGAAATAGAACTCATAATCCAATCTCAGAAAAAGTATTTAACAAACCATAAATCAATTTGCAAAGGAAAATCCACAGAATGCTTAACTCCAGTATTAGAGAAAATGGGGAGGGGGGGAATAGGGGAAAAAAACCCTCCCAAAGTCATTCTTTCAGAGAAATATAAATTGGTTTGATACTTAATCCAAGGAGAATCAAAGCAGAGAAAGAAAATCTACAGACCAATATAACTAATGAACATTTTCCAAAAATCAAATTAATGAACAAAAATGTCAAAAAAGTAAAATGTTTACAAGAATATTACAGCTACAAATCACAAAGAAAGCATACCTTGGGATTAATTGAATGTATACTTAAAATAAAAGACCTATTCAATATTAAAAACATTATCAATGTAATAGACCACATTAATAAGAAAAATAAAATATTAATTTACCAATGGATGAAGAAAGTGTTTTTGTTAAACTATAACATTGATTTCCCTTAAAAGTTCTAGAAACATTAGGCATAATTGGACCTTATTTTATTGTGAGGAATCTTATTTTGATAAAAACAGGAGCCAGTATTATATATAATACCTATAAAATAGAGGTCGTTTTCAATAAGACTGGGAGTAAAGTGAAGATGTCCATTACCACCATTACTATTTGCTATAATGCTAGAAATGCTACTGCTACAATAAGATAACTAGAAATAGAATTGACCAAAGAACCACAATTACTGCTTTTTGCAGGTATGATAATTTACTTAAAGAGTCCTTGAGAAACAATAAAAATGAAATTAATTAAAACAATAACTTTACCAACTTTGCAGTATATGGCATCAGAACTTCTTTATATCACCAACAAATTACAGTAGAAATGGAAAGATAAATTATATTTTTAAATTTATTTTTAATTTTTATTTAAGACAATGGGTTTAATGACTTGCCCAAGGTCATACAGTTAGGCAATTATTAACTGAGACTGGATTTGAACTCAGATCCTCCTGACTCCAGAGCCGGTTCTCTATTCACTGCTCCACCAAGTTGCCCCCAGGATAAGTTATATTTAAAAAATATTGAATATATAAAATAAGTGAGAGGTTACCTATAAAAATATATACAGGGACTATATAATATAAATAGCAAATTTCACAAAAATAGAGAAACCTAAATAACTGGAGAAATAATAATTGCTCATATATAGACAAACCCAATATAATAAACTGACAAAAATACTTTAATTTACTTATTCAGCATTTTATCAATCAAAATTATTTCACATAATAGAAAAATAACAGTGCAAAAATTTACCCAGAGGAACAAAAAAGTCAAAAATCCAAAGGGTAATATTCAAAAAATGTGAAGAAAACAGATTTATCAGTACATTTTTCAAGCTATGCTACAAAGCAGTAATCATTCAAGTAACTGGGTACTACTTAATGAAAAAAGGTACATCAGTGGGACACATTAGATACATAACATTAGAGAAACAACCAAATACAGTAGTATTTACACTACTAAAGACACCTAAACACACCAGGTACTGGGTCACTATTTGCTATAAGCTACTAAGAAACATTTGTTAGAAACTAGATATAACAATGTAATCTCCAAATGGATACATGACTAACATAGAACACATAAACAAATTATAGGACTAAGAAAGAATTTACCCTTCATAGCTATGAGTGGAAGAGCAGTTCTTCACCAAACAATGGACAGAGAGTATAACATTAGACTATATAGTAGACAAATCTGATTGCATGAAATTTAAAAGATTTTGCCATGAACAAAGCCAAATGTAGTTAAAATTAGAAAGAAAAATAGAGTTCCTGGTCAGTGAGATAGATTAAGTACACAGTAGAAAAAAGGAAATGACCAGCACTTGGTAAACTCAAAGATCCAAACTTTTCTGTTAACGTACCTGGGCATTTTGTATTTTTTCAAAGATCTACTATTTGGCAAATTATTGTGAAACTTGTCTGGCAGAAACCAGGCACAGAAGAGTATCTCACACTGTATACTAATGTAAGATTAAAATGGGTACACTGTTTACAGATAAAGGGTGATAACGCAGGCAAATTAGGGGAGCAGAGGAAAATAATTACTTTTCAGGTTGATAGGTAAAGGAAGAGTTTATGACCAAACAAGAGATAGAAAGGTTCAAAGGAGGTAAAATGGATAATTTTGACTACATTAAGTTTAAAATGTTTTATACAAACCAATGTAGCCAAAATGAGAAGGAAAACAGGAAACTAACATAAGAATTTTATAGCAATTTTCCTTAATAGATTTTTCATTTATCAAATATATAAGAAATTGAACCAAATTAAAAATTAGGGAAATTTATTGAGTCATTCCCTAATTTATAAATGGTCAATGTCATGAAAAGGAAGTTTTCAGAAAAAACAAAAGCTATCAATAGACATGTGAAAAAAATGTTCTACATTGATAATAATTAGGGAAATGCAAATTAAACTAACTCTGAAGTACTACTTTATACTTATCAGATTGTCAAACATGAAATAAAGGGAAAATAAATACTGGTGGAGATGTGAAAAAATAGTTACACTGAATTTCCTGTTATTGGAGTTGTGCACCTTAATGCAACCATTCTGGAAAACAATTTGAAACAATGTTCAAAGGGTTGTAAAACTTTGCATACTCTTTGACTCAGAAATACCAATACTCAAAGGAATCAAACCTAAAAGAAAAAAACAAAGTACAAACAAGCTGACTATCTCTTCCAATTGCTAAATGATCAAAGTATATGAATAGGGTAATCTTTATCTTTTTTATTTTATTTAAGGCAACGGGATTAAGTGACTTGTTCAAGGTCACACAGCTAAGTAATTACCAAGTGTCTGAGGGTGGATTTGAACTTAGATCCTCCTCACTGCAGGGACTGTGCTCTCTCCACTGTGCCATCTAGCTACCCCATGAATAGGTAATCTTTATTTTTTGAATAGGTAATCGTTAAGAAAAAATTCAAGCTGTGAATTCTCCAAATCTCAAATAAATTAAAATTAATATACCACAAAATTCTATTTAATACAAATAAAATTAGCAATATTGATAAAAAAGCAACATCAAAAAACGACAACTATTAAAGAGACATAGGAAACAGTCATCACATTGGTATACTACATGTGGAATTGTGAGTTTGTCTAGTCATTCTTGAAAGAAATTAGAAATCTTGCCCAAAAAGGTGCAAAAAAAAGTACATAAAGGATTTGTTTTTCTTTATGAGGTGATGCATAAAGAAAATGAAAATAGATTTTTTTAATTTCAAAATAAAAATAAATGAATGGACTCATAGACATTCAAGAAGGAATAAGAATAAACAGAAAGAATTAAGATGACAGCATGAAGAATCATTTTGGGGGCAATTATCTGAAAAAGACCTAATTGAAATGAGATAACATAAATATTTTTCCCAGTCAAGATGATTAAATACTTTCTCTAACAGTATTAGAAGCAGAGAAGGGCAATTTTGAGAGATTTTGGCAAAAGAAAGGCAAAGTTGATTTGTAAGTATTCAATACTTTCAATTGCCATTCCAAAAGGTGATAAAGTCAAATTCTTTCTGAACTTTACTTAACAATCTCCAAAATATGGTGTGAATTAGAGTATGATCTTTTCTCTAGCTACCATTCTTTACTCTCTGCTCCCCTTCTCTCTGGAGATTGAATTAATTATACACCCTATTAAAATGATAGTTCATTTTTTACCTTCAGAGTAATATTTTGGTTCCTCTCTCTACTAATTTTTAGGTTTATTTTGCTTGAAAAATTTTTAATAAAATCAAAATACCTAAAAGCCCTAGATTACAAAAATTCATAAAATTCAGATTTGGTTCTCTAACATAAATTTTGAGTATTTTCAGCTAAACTTTGATTGCTTTTTGTTTGAGGCAAAATCGGGGTACCAAAATGCTTAGAAAAAAGAGCAAGCAGAGCATGCAACAATGCTTCTTACTGGATATGAGAAAGGGAAGTTACAATAATAGTATATTCTTTGGAACTTTCTTTATCTTTGAAGATATGAATATTACTGGTAGTTTTAAGTCAACTCCTCCATTGGAAGATGACTGTGGGGACTCAATGGGCACCTTGATGTTTCACTATAAAAATTCACCTATTCTTTCATTACCCCCTTTTTCTTGAGTCACCAATATAATGAGCTGAGTCAGAAAACTTACTCAGCTTATTATATACTACACAGGTCTGGGGAATGGCATCTCTTCACTTCTGATTGTTGCTTCTGCTGCTGATCAGTTCTTGTAGTATCTATTCCTTTTTCAAATTTTTCTCTCAAATTTCACTTCAAAACTCTTTGGCATGACTCAAGTCTACCTTCCAATTCAGTAATCAATAGACCAAATTGCATTTACAATTAAAAGGAATTGTTATCCCTCTGAACCATCCCAAATCACAGAATGTCAGTCAGTGCTCAAAATCCTATTACAGTAAGCATAATCCAGGGGTAAGGTTTGACAAAGCATTTGTGAAAGGAGATCAAGAGAAAAAAAAATTAGAATACAGTTTAGAGTTGAACTAATAAAATAACCAGAATTGTGAAGGGAGAAAAGAGATGGAGCAGGAAAGTACTGAGGAATGGATTGATTGGATGACTGGAAATCATGATGAAGATAAAGAAGACAAAACTTGTATCTTCAGTATATTTTTGAAAATAACTTTTGAAACTAGTAATTATTTTCTCTGTAAAGAAGATGGTATTAATTTCTAAATCCTTCTGTCCCAGACTGATGTGAAGGGGAGATAAAAAGATCCTTAGAGGATCCCTAACGTCTTGCTTATTAGATTGAGTTGACTTCTTATCATTTAGTCTTTTGAGTAGCTTTTATTTTTGTAGATAATTTATCCATTACCTTTGAATACTGAATATTTTGGCATAAAATTTTTATATAGGGGTTTCAAACTATTCTCTTTATTTTCTCACTGATTACTATAAATTTATGATGTTCTTTTTCCTCTCTTTTTTAAAATTTTTTGTTTAATTTTTTATTTAAGGCAATCTGATTAAGTGACTTTCCCAAGGTCACACAGCTGGGCAATTATTTAGTGTCCTTGGCCAAATTTGAACTCAGGTACTCCTGACTCCAGAGTCGATGCTCTATCCACTGTGCCACCTAGAGTCTCTCTCTCTTTCTTCCTCAGTCTAGGTAACAGGTTTTTTATTTTGTTAATCTTTTCAAAAAGTGACTAAGTTTAGTTTTGATATTCCTATGTGTTTTCTTTTCAAATTACTCTCTCTTTTAACTTTAAATATTACTTATTTTATAATTAAAAATGGGCAGGTTTTTTTTTTATTTTTCTAATTTTTTTTAAATTTATTGAATTCATCTAGCCTGGTTTTTTTTTTCTGTTTTTATTTCCTGAACATTTACACACGTAAATATCATCACCACTACTACAATCATCTCCAAGTTCTCCCCACCAGAAACAGCATGCCCCTACAAGTACACTGGACTCTGATGGCTGAATTTTTAGTCATTTCTCCAGATCTTCAACTAAATTTCCAGACAAGTCATCACCCATTAGAACTGAAGCCTCTTCATTATAAGGACTTACTTGTTTCCTTGAATTTATATCCTCAGTACTTAGAAGTACCTGGTATATCATAAGTTTTATCTAGCTCTTTTATCTCTTCACTTTATTATGTTTCTATATCATTTTCAATTTTCTTAGAATTTATATTAAGAATTTAGACCCCGTGATATTTTGTGTGTGTGTGTGTATATATATATATATATATATATATATATTTCATTATTCTTTGACTATATTCAATTGCAGATTTAAATCTAATTTAGTTTACCTATTTGTGCCCATTTCTATTATTGATTTTTATTGTTTTAATTGTTGCTTTGTTTGAATCTTTAACAAAACTCCTGCTTTTTAAGATAAATTCTAGACTTCACATTAGAAACTCTTAATCTATGTATTTAAATACATTTCTTGTATACAGCAAATTATTGGGCATTTCCCCCATTCTTTTGCCCTTGGGAGTGGAGGTTTGAAAGTAGAGGATGGAATTTATACCAGTTATATTTTGGCATATATTTGGTAAATTTATGCATTCTTCCAGTTTATGCATGTGTTATATCTGCATACATATATATATATATATATATACATGCATATGTATACATAAATAAATGATAATGAAGTGACTATGTTGTTAAAATGCAGCATAAAATGTTTATGGGATGCAAATAAAACCATACTCTGAAAACATTAATATCTCCAAAAACAGACAGGCAGATATAGGTAGATGGATGGACAGATGGATCAACAGGCAAATTTAACATATGAATGAATTATGAATGCATGTATATATATTGTTACATAATGTGAAATATTTACACAGGTAAAAATGTATCCTACCTCTCCTACTGTCTTTGAAAATTGCTTTGTGTATGCTTATCTAATTCTATCATCTATATGAATTATTATAATTCTTTCTCTCTTTTTTGTTTGTTTTTATCTTTTCCTTTCTAGCACAATAAACATATAGGATCCTCTCTGTCCCTTTACCATGACCCCATCTATTAGGGTGACATTAATTTATAACATTCTTTTCCAATAAATATTTTTATTTTCCCTTGCCCTGTGTGCTTCTTCTCTTGCTTGGTACTTTATAATAGGAGTACTTAACCTGATATTTGTAGTCCCCTTGGTAGTTCAAAACTAGATTTCATGGAGTATATGAATTTGTTAAACAGATTATTATTTTCCATCTAATTCATTTGATTTGTAATTCTATGTATTTTGATCTATGAATTTTAGAATATTCTGAAAACAAGTTCAAAGTTTTCTCCAGGTTGGGAACCATGATACAGAAAAGGTCAAGAATCCTGATGTAGGATTTATTTCTCTAAGTGCTAAATCCAGAAGCAGGCAATGAATTGCAGTGGGCAAGGCTTAGTAGCCTGAGCCTGAACTTCTGGTCCTTTCCTTTGTCTTTTTCCCTCCATCCCAATGACTTTTTGATAACAAGCTATCCTTTTAAAAAAAATAAGCTGTTATCCTGTTACAGCATTCCTGAATGGAATTCATTCTTTAGGGGGCATTAGAACCAGAAATGATTTTTGATGACATGATCCAATCTAGCTACTCTTTCCATCAATACCTGACCCCCAAATTTGCAATGTTCTATCATGAGTATTCTACCATAACAATGGCAAGAGGAGAAAATGAGAATTTGCCATTTATCCCTTTTTTCTGTAGCTTTCTCAATCTACTGCTCCCCTCTCTTCACTTATGAGGAATTATTACTTCATATTATTCAGCTGTCAATATTATGGATTATTAATGAAATACTAATTTTATCTCTAGAATATTAATTCATTTTTTTCCCTCTTTTTCTCATCCTGAATTTTTCTTTTGTATCCTTTTACATTAATGTCAACTAGTTGGCACCATGGATTGAGCACTGGGTCTGGAGTCAGGGATTTGTTCACTAGTTTTTCATTTGTATCCAGTTCTTCATCACCCTTTTTGGGTTTTCTTGGCAAAGATATTGAAGTAGTTTGCAATTTTCTTCTCTAATTCATTTTATTTATGAGGAAACAAGTGAACAGGATTAAGTAATTTACCCAGAATCACACAACTGATAAATGTCTGAGGCCAGATTTGAGCTCAGGAAGATGAGTCTTTCTGCCTCAGGGGCTACAGTATTGCCTGAGCTCAAATCTGACCTCTGATAATCATTAGCTGTATAACCCTAGGCAAGTCATTTAACCTTTGTCTGGACTTAGTTTCCTTATCTGTAAAACAGATAATAGTTCCTGCCTCAGAGGGCTCTTGTGACTATAAAAGGAAACTGAATTTATAAAGTATTTTGCAAACCATAAAGAATAATACATATCATCATTATTAGTTATTGTTATAATTATCACCATTATTATCAAGATTTTTTTAAGGCAGCTTCAATTATCTTTGAAATTCTCATCCCAATTTACCACCAAATATTGCTTTATCCTGAGTTAAAGAAAAATTATTGATAAAAGTCAATTGAATTAGTTAGCTCTGCAAACATTTCCAGGTTGGAAAAATCTAAGGACTTATTTTCAGAATATTTCAAAATGCATAAAATACAATGAATACAAATGAAATAAATTATGTAGAAATATAATTTTTAATTTAAATAAATTTGCTTTGATTTGTTCTAGTCAAGTTGACTAAATTTTGAAGAGTGCCACTTGGAGGGAAAGTATGCTTATAGAAATTTATTATAAGGGACATTTTCATGAAGATAATATAATCTAAAATTTTAACACAAGAAAAAGGTTTAGAGATCACCCAGACCTAATTTTAGACATAGATTTTTCAGATCCTATGATCTTAATTGATTTACTCAAGCTTAATCATCTATTGAATGGCTGATTATGGATTAGAGTCAGCATTTGAACTCAGGTTATTGAACTTTAAAATCCATTTCTAATCCCACTGTATCATACTGCTTCTGGGTGGTACCCTTCTGTGAAAGAGGAGAGAAATGTAATTCAAAGATAGAGTTCAGAGTGATCTCCAAAACAATTAAAAATACAGTTTGCATTTAGGGTCTCCTTTCCTTTCAGGCTGAAATATGGGTTGTGTAAAGATTAGATACTGGTTATAGCTCCAACGGAGTGCTCTATTGACTCCTTGAAAAATTAGTGATGCATTAAAATTTCATAAATTTGTCAAAAGGAGACATCATTTACATTGTCAACAAGACAAGCTATTCATTGTCAGTGGCAATTACAATAATTTAAAACACGGGTTAAAGTTGAAAACGACAACTCAAGGTAAATGGAATGAGAATAGAGGGGAAAAGAGAAACTGATTGGGGAATGGGGGTGGGGGAAGACAGAGTGAAATACGGGCTGACTTGATCTATCTTCCACTCTCCTTAGCTAGTAGAAAGTGGCTAGATGTAATTTGCCCTTTCTTTTCATTTAGATTTTTGTCAACCTGACATCAATAAAATACATTTGGCTCATTTAAAAAAAAAAAGGAAAATGAGAGATGAATGATTGAATAAAATTAGGAGTCTTAGAAGTCATCTAGTCTGATCAAATATTGAAGAGGAAACTGGGATTGAGAGATCAACTATACCAAAAGTTACATAAATAACTGATGGAAGAGAAAGGAATTAGATTGGACCCTCATTTCCTGACTCCAAGTTAGTGTTTTTTCCCACTATCCTTCCACTGCTATCCTTCAACCATATATATAAATATATATAATGTATGTATGTGTGTGTGTGTATACCAATTGCCCCTAATTATAAAATGGATAGGTGTTCTTAAATTCACTAACAATGGCAAGAGATTTTGTCTAAATTTTGTACTTTCCTTAACAACCAGTACTACAGAAAGTATACCCTGAATATAGTAGATGATCAATGTTTATTCTGTTGGATTAAAATCCCATTGGAGTTTGCAACTTTATCCTCAAAAGAGGGGAGAATATACTGGAAATGAAAATTTGTTCTAATGAAAACACAAAGTAGAGGGTAAGAAAAGAGACCATAGGTACATAAAAGACCATAGGTACATAAAAGTTCAGACTGGAAGTAGCCAGGAGGTATGGTGGTAAATTGAAAATAATAGATGGTCCGTTTCCACAAATAAAAGTCTTTAAATTAGGTTGAGTTTTCACTGATAAAGAACAATCATGTTCATGCAGTTTGTTTGAAAAAGAAGAAAAACTGCAGGTTTCTTTTCCCTAATTGCCCTGTTAAGTCAATAAACATTTATAAAACACAAATACAGACTCATTGCTATGCACTGAGAAAACAAATAGATTAGAGTCAGCATTTGAACTCAGGTTATTGAACTTTAAATATGCAAAAAGAAAGAGAATCCTTGCCTCAATGAGTTCATATTCTAATGAAGAAAGAAAATGCATAAAAGAAAACTGAAAAGAGTGCAAAGAGTAACTTTTCTTTGGAGGAGGGATATTGTGGTACAAGAATCCTAGGTAGTCAAGAGAGAAGCCCATAAAAGAATGAGGAAGTTAACAGGGATAGCCTGAAACTTTCCTCCTTAAAATGGAAACTCCAGGAGGAACCAACCAATCAGATCAAGGAGCCGGGGAGATGAGAGGAGACAGAGAAGCACTTCTGGGGTGAGAAAGCTGCTGTATCACCGTGTAAAGAAATGGAGAAAATTTTCCTAGGAGAAAATAAGTATTTCTGGCACAAGCACTCAGATAATGAGTGGCTACTCTCCTGGATTAACAACTTCCTTTGTCTGCTTCCCATGTACCTGATATTCTTGACAGTTCTGATAAAAATAAGTTTTTAGTTACTTCAAAAGATGGGAAAGCAACTTTTGCCTTTGTTGCCAAGGTTCATAAACATGCCAAATCCCGTTCAGGGGGAATTGCTTTCATCCTAAATACACTCATAGATACCTAATCATCATAATCATTATTTCCATACTTATTAATTAGTCCACACCACCTATAGACCTAAATGTAAAGCCTCAGATGACCAATGGGAGAAAAATGGAGCTTATATAAACTTGAAGCAACTGACCATTTTGGAGGAAGGGCTACTAATTTGTAATTGCAATGGATAACCAAATTCAATAACCCCCCCCCCCCACTCTGCTAAATGATACTAAGCTACTGGATAAGGGTTAAATCAACATGACTTACTTGGTAAGCAATTTACTTATAGGAAATGGTTTAATAAATGGTTTAGTCATCTCTTTTTCAGGACCAAGGCTAGGCAATAAACATGGGATGTTAGAATATAGGCAATATCTAATTAAAGCTATTTATTACCAGAAGCTTTATAAAATGAGTGCACTGTGGATGTAAAATATGCATTTTTAAAAGATCTAAAACTTAATACCCACATTTATTATCCTCATTCTATAGATTTAATCCTTCCCTTAGGAGCCAGAAAGCATTGGAAGCTTTGAAATCCAGACCACATGTCTTGCTTTCAAGTTTTGTAAACATGCCAAAATCTAGAAGTGTTCAATCATGGTCAAATGTGGTACCTTATTTAAATTATCTCTGGGTATTCAGATCTTAACATAAAAAGAAGTTCACAATGGGGGTTTGGGGAGTAGGAAGAGACAGGAATGACCTAAAGAGCATATGAAGTATTGCAAGAGAGAGCCAGACCAGAAGCTTCAGGCAAATGCCAAAAATTGGTTTGCTGAAACTCAAAATGATCTATTCACCTTGCTCAAACAAATCGTTCTCTCATGGAAACATCTGCACTTTAGACATGTTAAAGTTGAATAAGTTTTTCATTTTTCTCTGCTTCTCTCTGTTGATGATTTCATAGTCTCCCTGGGATTTAAATATTATTTCTTTTTGTTTGTTTGTTTTAGGTTTTTGCAAGTCAATGGGGTTAAGTGGCTTGCCCAAGGCCATACAGCTAGATAATTATTAAGTGTCTGAAACGGGATTTGAACCCAGGTACTACTGACTCCCGGGCCGGTGCTTTATCCACTGCGCCACCTAGCCGCCCTAAATATTATTTCTATGTCCCTGATGTATACAACTCTATTCTTTATTCGGAGTTCCAGTTCCACATTACCAATTGCCTATTTGAAATGTCCAACTAGATGTCTGCTATTTATCTCAAACCTAAGACAGATGACATAAAATTCAAACACTATCATACATTATCTTATTCCTAACTTCTCTATTTCTGAAAGGATGCTGCCATTTTTCCAGCAACCCAGCTTTTCACTTTCTAAGAGATCCTAGAGTTTTACTATCCTAATCTCCCATCAGGTGCCAAAGTTTGTAAATGTTACATTCACAGTATATTTCACATCATTCTCCTTTTTCATTCATAGTAACTTAGATCTTGATTCTGGTCCTAAACAATAATCTCCTAATTGATTTCCTTACCTTCAGTCACCCTTATCTCTAATTTTTCCTACCCCCACAGCTACAAAATTGAAATTTCTGCTTAAGAAGCTCCAATGGTTCCTTCTTGTCTCATTGATAAAATACAAACTATTTTGTTTTGCATTTAAATACTTTCACAATCTGACTCCAGAGTGCTTTTCCAGGTTTATTACAGATTACCCTCTATTATCTATTCTATTGTCCACTCAAATTGTTTCCTATAATATTTCATATTAATAGCATTCCATTTCCATCTTCGTGTCCTAGATCATCTATTCCCCATCCCATTCCCACCCCTATTCCCCCATTCATGGGATATTTGTCTTCCTCCCTTCAACCTCTTAGGATTCCTCGCTTTCTTCAAACCTCAGCTCAGTTGTCACATTCTACAAGACACCAACCAGGTGCTAAAATGCCCTCCCCCAACAATTTCTTTGCATGTACTTTGGATGTATTTTGCATTTTCTTTTGTGTGAACATGTAATTTTCTATTACAATATACATTCCTTGATGCCACAATCTGTTTTATTTTTATCCTTATATCACCAGCACTTGAGAAGAGTGCATTACAGTAAAGAGAGGGAGAGAGGGAGAGAGAGCTTAAATCCAAGGAGTTAAAAAAGTCCTGGATTCAAGTCCCACTCCTGACATACTGATGGTATGACCCTGGACAAGTCACCTAACCTCTCAGTGACTCAGGCAACATTTGAAGGAGAGCAGTTGGATATGAACTCAGGTACTTCTGACTTCAGGGCTGGTGATCTATCCACTGTGCCACCTAGACACCCCTGAAGGAGAGCAGTTGGAAAGAAGTTTTTATTTAATAGTGCCTATTATGTATCAGACACTGTGCTATGTGCATTATAAATATTATTCTTTTTACCCTCATGACAACACTGGAAGATGGATATTTTATTATTATCATCACCATTTTATAGCTTAAGAATATGAAGTAGCAGAAGGTAAGAGACTTGCCTAGGGTCACATAATTTGTAACTTAAGAATCAAAGGTTATATGCTGAAAAGAAAGTGTCAACTTTCATTCACTTTTGTGAATGTGAAAATGTGAATTGTGAAAGCTCTAATTCAGTGCCCGACAAAGACCTTCCATTTTGAGGTCTTTCCCTTTCTCTCTAGAAGAGGAACATGACATCAAGGAGGTAATGATATGACATGCAAGTGATTTGGATTTAATTTAGGGAAAGCTTTGCAAAGATACTAGCTTTACTCTTTCCTCCAAAGCATCTTGGCCCAATGGCCAGATATAGATCAGGATGACTGGATCTTGGATATCATTGGAGACCTTAGTCATTTTAAACTATGTTTTTTAAAAGGTCTCAATTTGACTGAGGCAACATCCATTCAAAGCCTAGTGAATAATGAATCCTCTGACTTCTGCAAAAGCACTTGTATATGATTTTCTAGTGAGAAATTGGCAACAACATAATAAATCCAAAATTACTGACTACTGACAATATATAGGTCTTCTTAGATGGAACAGTGGAAAGAGTGTTGAGTTCAGGAGTCAGGAAGATCTGGGTTCAATTTTGCTTCAGACCCTTTTTAAGTGTAGCTTATAGACACTTTGTTAGTTGTTGTTCAGCTGCTTATCTGACTCTGAAACCTCATTTGGGGTTTTCTTGGCAAAGATAATGAGTTGTTTTGCCATTTCCTTTTCCAGTTCATTTTACAGACAAAGAAATAGAGGCAAACAGGGTTAAGCGATTTACATCAGAGATACTGGATTTGAAATCAGATCTTTCTGACTCCAGGCCCAACAGCTATATGCTACCCAAAAATCAAGTTAAAAAAGACAATCCTTGCTCTAAAGGGGCTTATAAAATCTAATGTGAATGTTAACACACCAAAGGCAGCAACACTTTGATAGGAGAGAGTTGAAAGTATTCAAAACATTTCTAGGTTTCCTGAATTTTGCCTTGCCACTGGATTCAATGACTATGGAGGATAGAGTGAGACTATTAAATTTGTACAAATTTGGCTCGCTTAAATACGATTTTAATAAACCCTAAGGTTGTCATTGGTCCTCTTCTAGAATGAAGACTAAATAACGACAATAGCAGGTTATTTAAACCCAGACAGGAAAAGTTGACCGACCTGGACCTTTCTCCAAAATGGAGACCCCAGAAAGGAGCTCGACCATTGGAGACAGAGACCAGTCCAGGGGTGGATGTTCCAATATAGGAAAGTCTCCAAGGCAAATGAATATTACTGGGTGAGGGAGCTTCAGGTGCTGAGGGAGGTTTCAGGGTAATAACAATAATAATAATAATAATAATAATAATAATAATAATAATAATAATAATAATAATAATAATAATATAGCTGAGGCATGGTACTGAATTTCAGAAACTCAGAATCACACTAGAGAGATAATAGGAGAAGGTGACACCAAAACCTGATACCTTCCTTTCCAAGGCACTTAGAAGTTAGGTGTCCTATGTGGTACATTCCTATAGGTCCAGAAGGTTGAAAAAGCATCTTCTCCACAATTTCTCCTCAAATGTCTCTCAAGTAATAGGATTATAAGACTGAGGTTGGAAGGCATCTTAGAGGTCATCTATTTCCATCTCTTTATTTCACAGAAGGAAGAACCAGTCACAAATAGAACAGTAAGTTCTCCTGGGACAAGTGGGAGTATGTAAAGATGGAAACTCATCCAGAATGAAGGAAATGCACACTGGAATGCTCTAGGATTTCTTCTTCACCAAATACTCTTTTAAGAAGGGGAAGAAATGTGCCACTTCTTCCAGAAATGGGACTGGGCAAGGGAGGGAGGAGATGAGCTTGAAGGAAGGGAAGGTCAGAAAGGAATCCTGTTGGAGCTGAGGATGATCTCCAAAAACAAAAAGTCATTTCAAGAAAGGTATTGTCCATACTCTCCAAATTGTCCTGGGATAGGGCCTCAACTATCTTCTATTCCTTCCTGAAATAAAGATAAGCAGCACCAGCAGACAAATGATACTTAATTAATCAACAAATATTTATTAAATATCATCTATGTTTCAGGACCTATGGTAGGTCTGGGTACTCAAAAACAGAGAATGCAATGATCTCTATAATCTTTAGAGGTTTATATATTCTAAGAAACTTAAGTATAAATATAATTCATAATGACCAATGAGATTAAAATAATAATTAGTGTGCGTGTGTGTGTGTGTGTGTGTGAGTGTATAGAACTTCAGGCCATGATACTTCAAATGTAAGTTTTTGATAAGTACTCAGATTGCTGATAAAATTCCATGGTCCCTATTGCACTTCTTTATTTGTTATGGGGTTTTTTGAGGTTCCCTGCCCCCCTTCCTGATGTTTCTGATTGTCTGAGTTTCCTCCAGGGCCCAACTAAGTAGTCTGGGGGCACTGGAGTGAAAAAAGAAAGACTAATTTTAAATGTCAAATTAAAGTTGTTCTTTTCCCAGAGCAGCTAAAATACTTTAAGCCACACCACTGAGATGGACCTCTCCATTCCCTATCTTAGGATAACTCTCAATATCTTACTTGGATCACAAAATTTAAATCTAGAAGGGATCATAGATATTTTCCAGCACAGGCTTTCTTAAACTTGATTCCATGGTTCTCCAAGAGGTCCATGGATAGATTTCACATGGAGAGCTATGAACAGGATGGAGGAAAATTTTTCATCTTTTTTATTTTACTCACCTCTAACTGAAATTCAGAATTTCCTTCAATGATTTAAAAACAACATTTGGAGAAAGGGTACATAGGTGTCACTGGATTGCCAAAGGGTTTTGTGATATACACACCAAAAAAAAAAAAAAAAACAGAACAAAACAAAGCAAAACAGATAGGAACTTCTTCATTTTACTGGAAGGAGATTGAGACTCAGATAGGGCTTGTCCAAAGTCACAAAGTTAAAAAGGATTCATAAAGAAACCAAGCAATGCTAAGCAGCATCTGACTTGTATACCTTGGTTGCTATTGTTCTTTCTCTGGTTGGAAAGGCGTCTTTACTGACAGTTTTTTCTCCAATCTAGCTTTTATTATCAGGGATTGCAGTGTCTGTTTGGTTTTGTAGCTCTGACCCTTGATGTTTTCTCATTCATACACATAAAAGCTTGCGCTTTTACACACGCACACACACGCACACACGCACACATAAATATCTGCACTTTTCATGTTTTTCTTTTCATTTACTATTACCCCCTTGTAGCTTAAGACTAGTTAACGAGGTAGATAGGACCGGAATCCTGGTCACCGTGTAACAATGAGGAAAACCTGCGTCTCAGAGAAGCTAGGTGCTTTGGGCCCTTCCCCGCCCCCCCCCCCACCAGGTCCTGGTTTGAGTTGGCATTAGGTGGCACCCTCTCTGCCCAGGGCTCTCTCTGCAAGTGGAGGGACCGAAAATCAGAAGTCAGTCCCCCGCTAGCAAGAATGCTCTATGCATTGGGGAGACCAGGGAGGGATGGGGATTTAGCCTAACGGTTCACCGCAAAAGACCGCGCTCAGAGGCAAATCGCAGCCTTCCTGGGACCTCCTAGACGCATGGTGGGATGCTTCTTTTCCCTCCACTGGCTGAAAAGGAAATAAGAACCGAGGCTGGCTCTTTCTGGCCGTAAGCCCCGCGGGCTGCGCGCTCTAGCCCCCGGTCTCCATAGGAACCAGGTGCGGGGCCTCCAGGACCCGAGCCCGGTGCGCCCCAGCTCGGACACGGCAACCTGTCGGCCCGGGCTCCTCCCCGGAGCTCCCACACTTTCTCCTCGGCGCCCGGGGGGACGAAGCGGGGGGCGGGCCGGACTGGCCTAGGACCCCGAGACTTTGCGGAGGGGGCAGCGGCGGCGGTGGCATCCGCAGAGCGCGCAGCCAGCTGGGCGGGACTCGGAGCTGGGCAGAGGGGGGCGGAGGGTGGGGGGCTGGGCAGGGCGGAGGGCGGGGCTGAGGGGAGGCGTCCCCGAGCCTGCTGGCAGCCAGCTCCCCGCCAGCGTCCATTCAGCCAGCGGCTGCCGCAGCAGCAGCAGCCTCAGCCTCCCCGCCGCAGCCTCCCCGCCGCAGCCCTGCGGAGTCGCGCTTCGCCTGGCCTGGCTTCCTCCTCCCCGGGACCTGAGCTGTCCTGTCCGCCGCAGCGCCAGTGGCGGCAGCGCCCAGGTAAGGGGCACCTATGTGGCGTCAGATAGGCGAGGGGGCTCCTCCCGCAGCCCACTTCCCCTAGGAGCCAAGAGAAAAACGGGAGGCGGCGCACGTCCCCCGCAGCACCCCCGACCTCGCCCCTTGCCAGGCCGCCTGGGAAGCGGAGCTGTCACAGCCCCCACCTGCCCAGCGGTGCCCGAAAGCACCAGCAGCGCCCCGGCTCCGAGCTGGGGGCCGTGGCTGCCCCGTGCTCCATCTGCTCGCCCGTCTGGGTGAGGGGCTCCACGGGGTCATGACCCGCACACTTGCACTTGCTCACCCTTAGGACCAGCTCGCCCACAGCTGTGATTACCTGAGCTCCGTACAAGGCGAGGGGAGAAGTCAGTGCCACGGGGGGGTGCATGAAAGAGGAGCTGGGGAAATGGGGGGGGGGGGTGTTCTTTCTGTTTAATTTCCCATCTAACTACATTTAACTTACTGCAAGCTTCACGATGACGGGTAAGTGGAAAAAGCAGCCCTGTCATTCTAGTCATTTTCCATCCAATTCGTTGGTACCAAAATAAAAGAAAAAAAATGTCTTTTTTCCCCAATAAAAAGGGGGGGGAAGGGGAGCGGAGCGGGCAAACCTGAAATTTCTGAAGTTCAACAACCGAATCACCTTTTAGCAAAGAAGATGGAAAGTACTGCCCAATATAGCTGCTCTTTCCTTTCTTTAAATCTTTTTTTTTTGTAAATGATGATTGTTTCTGGGCTGCAGTGTTGCCTCCCTTCCCCACCCTCCTCTTTTGTTTAAGGATGGAAATTTCAAGAAAGTGTGTGTGGGGTGGGGGGAAGTGGGGATGTGTGGATTTAGGAGGAGGGGGGTAAGAAGGCAAGGGGCAGGATTCGGAAAGACCATAGCCTGCACACTGGGAAATCGATTTTCTCCTGACTGGCATCACAGGGCTAAAAGGCTTTTGTCAGAAAATAAAAAGCTTTTACCAGCAACAAGCCTATTTGGCTTGTACCATCTGCTGTGTGGAAACCATCAGAGTACTCTCAGAGTAAAAACCTTAAAAGAGGAAAATATATAGCGTTATTTTTTTCATTGCAAAAAGGAAGAGACAAAAACATTTGAGGCAGTTCATTTTTGATCAACAATATTGAGTGCTGAAAGGCTGTAAAATGACATTGACTTAGATACAATGCAAGACAAAGGATATTGTTGTTTGTCGGGTTGAGGAGGTATTCTACAAGGGCAATTAATTTGTATTTTAAAATATTTATTTTTCAATAAGACCAGCCAGAGGAGGAAATGACTGCAAACTGAAATAGAGGTCTTCAGCCGCAGTGAGGCGGTGGAGAACAAAGCCTTTTTATGTAAGAGAAATTATGCAAAATGTCCCAAGCTTGGGCTGCAGGTACCAGCCCTAAGTAAAGGCAAAATCCCTTTTGCTCTATCATTAGGCTATAGGTAATTAAGATTTTTTTAAAATTTGAAATTAGATTGACAAAAAAAATCTTCCTTTGTAACATTTGTCTGAGAGGCAGATTCCAACCTTTTATCTGAGGGTACCATGAAGCCCTGGTTTTATTGGGTAGGTGTGTGCATTTTGGAAAGAATCCTTATGGTTTCCTAAATAATTGATATTTCAATAAAATATGTTTGTATACTATTAGTATTATATGTATGTATAGACATATGTATACATATACATATATATGCATATACTAAAATCCTTTTTTAATCAAAATTGATATTCTGATATGTGTTCCTTTAAAAATTATCTTTGTTGTGATTTTTATCTAGTCTTCACAGATTCATTTCTATAAATAAGCATTTGTCCAAAAAAATATCATTGTATATTTAGGACCAGTAGAGCAAAATTTTTGCTTGGCAATTTATTTAAATCTTCTATATTTTACAATTTGGCATGAGGTTATTGTGCATTTCCAACAGTTTTGTGAGAGGTCCCTCCCCTTAAAAAAAATGGAGAACCTTTTGTTAGATCTTTGTAATCCAAATGACTAGTTTCAAAAATGAGGGTTTTTTTATTCTAACAATTTAAATTTATTCTAGCAAATTAAAATTCTCTGTTATTTCATCTATTACAGTGCCATTCCTAGCAAAGAATTTTGTTCTTCTTGGTTGCACCTGTAATGATTTAGACTTCTCTTTATGTCTAGACTACGGGATATCAGAGCCAATGGACTTAGGAGGAGTCACAGATTCAGGACTTACTCATTCTCTGCAGCAACTCCCTCTTCCCTCCCTGATGAATGACATGCTTACAGCACCTTAAACAGGGTTTGGGAGGAGAGTGAAAAAAAGAATGTGCTGAGAGAGCATTACCCAATGAAACTGGCATAGTTGTTACTTCATAGGTCACTCCAGAAGGTATTTCAGGAGCCCTAAGATTGTAGATTGTCTTCTTGTAGTAACTAAGAAATCTCAGATCTCAGGGCCAAAACTCCTTTTCTGACAACAGCATTTCCTAAGTTAAATGATGTGTTTCTGTGCGTGTGTGTGTGTGTGTGTGTGTGTGTGTGTGTGTGTGTGTATGCATGTTAGATAATTTCAGGAAGCTTGAACTTGACCAGAAACTTAAGATCTGAAATGTAATTTTGGTCCATACCCTTTAAGCCTGAAGGGACTTCATTCTTTCACCATTTTTTTAAATTCAGTTTTCAAAATTTCTAAATAACATAAGTTAAAGGGAAGAAAGATGTTTTGGGTTTTTTTTGGCAACATGTATCATTGGAACCCAAATATGCAATGTGACATTTGACTAGATACATGACACGCCCTGTTGCTGTTAAAACTTGAGAAATATAGTTTAGATGTTGACATTTAAAAGGCAGTTAATACTAATGTAAAAGTGATTTCATTTACTAAATGTATAAATTGCTACATCCATGAATCTTCCATGTTAGAACTGAAACTGTTGCAGTGATTTTTATTTTCTTATTTACTGAGATAATAATTCACAAATGAATAAGATTTTAAGCATTTTACTTCTCAACAAACCTGTGAAGTGGCCAGTAATCTTGCACAATTCACTTTTATTTCCTGAGCCTCAGTTTCTTCTTTTCTAAATGAAGTTGAAGGAAATGGATCTTGAGATCCCTTTCAGACCTAGATCTATGATTGTTAGATATTCATTGTTATGCTGATAAACATGGCTTCCAAGAAATCCACCACAAGGGGTCCACAAAACCTTCTTTTGTCATTGAGTGGATAATAATGGATAAAAGTATCATAGGACTTTTATAGTTTGGAAAGGTTATATAACTTAGCCATAATCAAATAATTATTAGACAGCAGAACTGGGTAAAAGGCTGGGAGTTTATAGAGAAGAGCTGAATTTGAACTCTGGATCTCCTCCTTGTGTATTCAAGTCCCTTCACTTCTCCAGTTTTTTCATGTGTAACAGGATCTAAGGTTTTTTTTAATAGCTCTAAATCCTGTGACCTTGAAAACTCATATCCCCTAACTCCAACTCTGAGGACCTGTCCACCAAATCACCCTCTGTCATGTTTCTTTATGGCTCAGGTTAGGTAATTCTCTTCAATTTTTCTTAATTATTGTCAGATCAGATTAAAGAATTCAAAATGTCAGTGCTTTAACTACATACAGCAAAACTAGAAATAGACATTTAGATAAATCACTAGTGAAACATGTGAGCCTTTATAGTGATTCTGAAAGAACTATCATGAGTTCTTATGAATTGTAGGGTCAGAAGAGATAAATATTAATAGGATTTTTGAGTCACACCTCTTCCTTTAAGTTACATCACACCTTTTCCATTTTGATTACATCTACATTTTCATAGCATTGGGGTAATCAGAATCTGGTTGATGGCTTTCACAAATCATTATTAGGCAGTTCATAGGCAGTAGGCATTGTGCTTAGTTCTAGGGAGACAAAAACAGAAAGACATTAAAATCCTATTCATGGTCCTTCTTGCATACAGATGTTATTTTTATCTCTTCACAGAATTCTTCTCCTTTTATATCTTTCCTTTGAACTTGGTATTTAAACTCATTCTTTTCTAGACCTTTGTCATTCAATTATAGCACAGCTAGGTGGCACAATGAACCTTGGCATCAGGAGGATGAGAGTTCAAATCCAGCCTCAGATACTTGACACTTATTAGCTTGGGCAAGTCACCTAACCCTAATTGCCTCCCATCCAGAGTCATCTCCAATCATCCGGATTCATATGTGACCACTGGACCTAGATGGCTCTGGAGGAGAAAGTGAGGCTGATGACTCAGCACAGAGCCCCTCCCCCCCCATTCAAATTCATTTCACCTTCTTGTCATGGCATCCTCTCCCTGATGTCATGGTCTTCCTAGAGAATGAAGGACAAACATCATTTATAGCACAGGAATTTTTATGCACTTATTCACCCATTATAGATTTATTAAGCCTCTACCACATTCATAGTATTGCATTAAATATTACATGGAATAATGACAAAAACTTAATGACACTGTTCCCCAGATTTTCAGTGAAATTGTGTATCAAGAGTTTACTTAAATTCTAAACGGTGGAAGCAAATCATACCTTGACCAGAGCTGAGTTCCATGTCTCAAATTGGGTTGTTTTCATTTTGGTTATTTTTGAATATGTAGAAGTGATTTGAACTTCTCCTGGGATTTTGTTCCCCCACTTGTGTCTTTTTTTATTGTATTAAATAACGGTAATGTTTAATATTTATATGGTGTTTACTATGCTAAGTGTTTCACAATTATTATCAAATTTGATCCTCACTACAACCCTGGGAGATAGATGATATTATTATCCCCATTTTATAGAAGAAACTGAGGTTAATAGAGGTAAAGTAACTTGTCCAGGGTTGTACAGCTAATAAACTTGCAAGGCTGGATTTGAACTCGTCTTCTTGACTCCAGGCCTGGCACTTTTACCAGTGCCTGGTTACCACTTAGTGCACCACAAGGAGGGAATGGTTAAAATGGAAAGACATCTGCATTATTGGTGAGATCTATTTCGGGTCTGGAACATGAGATAAAAAGATCATCAATAGCTCCCATCTATAAGGTTCTAGTCTCGAGAGAGATAAGCCTATAAATGATGAACCAATTCCTTTTCTCAGAGAGCTTATAAACTTATCCTTGAGGATCTTACTACCTAGTAGAGGAGATAGAGTCTATATCCTTATACCAGTTTTGTTATTTACCAGTCTTGTGATCTTAATGTTTAAAGTCTGCCAGCTTCATTTTTCTCACCTGTTAGGTAGACTTGAGAGTAATGCACTTTCTACTGCTCAAATTTATGGTGTCATTAAAAACTGGACAGGAATGATTCAATTGAACAATAGATGTGAATGAAATTTGTGGAGGATTTTGAAGGAACAAATAATCCACAGATGACACAGTGATTGCTACCTCACAAGGAAAAAGTGTTGTAATATATGAGTTACATAAGGAACAGAAGAAGAAAGAAAAACAAATTTTTTTAAGTGTAGACCAAATGGTAGACCAAAAGGAGCTTACATCTTGAAAGAAGAATGATCACCAGTAGAAGAAGTTTTAGTTTGGGAAGTAGCAAGATGGTGAGTAGATTTATAGAGTAAATAAATGATTTACAGACATTTATTAAATTGTTAACAATATTTGCCGTTCTGTAAAGATGATTCTTTGTGAAGTTATTTTTCCATTACATAAGTTAAATTTCAATGAAGAAATGTATTTTTCCACAAATATCCCAAGATATTATTATATTTTTAAAAAAATTATAACAATTTAACATAGATACCTGCATATTAAAATATATATATGCAAGTATATGTTTCTAAATGCAAATTTAACATAGTAGTTAGCATGCTATTATTGATATTAGCTGTATTACCTTGGGCAAGTCACTTAATCTCACCTTAGTTTTCTCATCTCTAAATTGATTGAGTGCACTTGATCATCTCTAAGATCTCTTCCAGTTATAAATGTATGAACAAATATAAATACACATTTATGTATGTGTAGATATATAAATAGATAGATAGATATAGATGTAACATATATAAATTATATAGCACATCTGATTTTTAAAGAGAAAATTGTAGTGCCAAGGGAGAAAAAAAGATGTCTATTAAGTCCTCATTTATATCCACAAGAGAAAAATAATTGCTATCAATGGCTACATAGCTATACGTATTCCAAAATAAAGAAAAAGAACCATGATAAAGAACCTTTTGGAATTCTTCAAGAATAGTCATTATCTTAAAATGATTTCAACCTTTTAAAGCAGTTAAACTACAAAGGAGGAAGTAAAACTTTTCAAATGGCCCTTGACAAGAGAAAGCAGGGGAAGAGAATATGAAAATTGCTCTGTTGTTTGTAGTTGGATATGAAGGTAGGAAGATGATGCATTGAGAGAATCACATTTGCTGGAGTGGGTGGGGAAAGAAAGAATCTGTTTTGTTTTACTACCTCAAGATTATTTTGTTCCCATTCCTCCCCTACTCTTCTGAGGTTTTGAGTACTTCCTTGTAGGGATTTTTAGAATGCTCATTAGAAGTTGTTCTTCAGGGTGAATTGAAATGCAAAAGTGAATTAGATTAGACCAATATTTTTCATTAAAAATAATTTAAATCAGGAGTTTTCCAGGCTTTCCAGAGAGACAGAATTCTTTTCTTTGGAATGATAATAGCACTTTTAACAAATATTGTTAAGATGTATTCATAAATACAATATATATTTAATGTATAATTGTGCATGTTTGTATGTATGTACATATATATTGTAGAAGGAGCACCGGATTAGATTTTAGGCTAATCCCAGATCTGCCACTAATTATTTAACTGAGATTGGATAAAACATTTTACCTCTCTAAAGAATTTTGTAGTTCTAGAAGTCTATGAATCTATGATATTTGAAAATTTAGGGGAAAATCTGTATATGACTTAGTCAAAATGGGATACATATTTTCTTCTTTTTAAATCTATCATCAAACATTGAGGTTTTTTCCCTTATCAAACTCCAGGGTCTACTGGTTCCCTCAGCATCATTTAAAGTCCTTTGTTTGGCATTTAAATCTCTTTTCAACTTGACCCCACCTTACCTTCTAATCTTCTTATATTTCCCCTCCTCACAATCTGTTATCTTGAACATGTCTTTACTCAACCTGCTCCACACACCCTTCCCCCATGACCCACACCCCTCACCCCCACCTGTCAGAATCCCTTAACTCAAATATAACCTTATGTAAGCATTCTTTCATGATGTGTGCCTTCCAAACATCACCACCATCCCTTGCCTGGCTACTAGAGCCTTCCTTTCTAAAGTTATTTCCCTTCTACTCTGTACGTTATCTTCTTTGTGTCTACTTACACTTTCTTTTCCCTATTAAAATGCAATCCCTTTGAATTTAGGGACTGTTTTGTCTTTCTTTGAATCCTCAATTTTGCACATAGTAGGAGCATAATGAATTTATTTATTGTTTGAAGTATAGGGGTCTCAATGAATGCAATCATTTAAAGCTTCAGATTTAATCTATCAATCAAAAATAAACTAGGTAGGATAAATCCTTTCTCAACTTTTAAAGATGGATAGAGGCTTTGTTTGATCATTGGATGAAAGCAGTTGAAACCATACATGAAATATCCTGTGACTGACTGAAAGAGACACATCTCTGGGCTTTTGTTTAATCTAGCAATGCAGTTCTGAAGTATGCATTCCATTAAATTATACATTCCAGTCAAGTATTGGTCACATCTAGCTATAAAAGGGTCCTGAGAAAGAATTGTCTTTGCATATATTCCTTTTGTGACTTTCAGAGTTGGATGGGACCTTAAACCATCTAGTGAATACGTATCTGGAGAATTTCAGCTACGACAGACCTGGCAAATGGTTAGGCCAAGCCTTTGCTTGAGAAAAAACTATCTAACTCCTAAAACAGCCCAGTCTTCTTTTTAGAGAATTCTAATTATAAAAGAGATTTTCCTTACCTCAAGTCTAAATTTGCCTCCCTATAGCTTCCAATCAATGACACTTGTTCTGCCCCATGGAGCCAAACATAATGCTCCTAGTGTCTTATACTTACTCTTAAAATACTTCAAGGCAGCTAAGATGTCCCTTATTCCAAGTTTATTCTGCTGGTAAACATTTCCAATTCCTTCATTCCTACACAACATAGACTCAATGATCTTCACCATCCTGATTGTCATCTTCTAGATGCTTTCAATTTATCAATGTCCTTAACAAAATGTGATACTCAGAACTGAACACAATATCTCAAAATACTTTAATCAGTGTATAGTATGATATCATCTCTTTATGTCTGCAACCTATATAATTTCTAATGCAGTTCAGGAATTTATTCATTGTTTAGGCTGCCATTTCTGTTGACATGGACTGCACAATTGTTGACATTTTGGGGTTAACAATTCACTGAAACCTACAACTATTAAAAATTTGTCTAGTCTATCTTTCCTTCTGTTTATGAAATTGATTTTTAAAAAATCTATACAGTACTATATCACTGCCAAATTACATTTTTATATGCTCTAGTCCAATAGTCTAGCCTGTCTAGATCTTCTAAAATCTTAACTGTAATCCAGTTAGTTAAATATCTATCCCATTTTTTTGTGGCTTAGGCAAATAATTAGTGTGTTGTTTTACTTTATCTTAATAATATTTAGTAGCACAATCACACACAGGTTTGTGAGATGCTCCCCTTTTATCAAACTTGACATGGAACCACTGCTTCTCTTTTATTATGTTATGTTCAACCAATTCTGAATCTGTCTAATTTTACTATCATATGGTTCATCACTCTTTATATTTTTCTACAAAATTAATCTGAAAAATTCTCCCAACCATTATCTTTTTATGGCAATGAGGAAAAACATACTGACTTTGGAGTCAGAGTAGTTGAATTCAAATAGCATCTCTTCTATATGCTACCTATAAGACTGTAGAGAAACTGAGGGTTGTGGGTAAGGAACTCTGGCCCTCTGTTTCTTGTTCTATAAAATGAAAGATTTGAACTAGATTATCTTCTAAGCTCCCTTCTAACTCTAACTCTATCATTCTATGAAATTCTTGCTTTTTTTTCTTTTATTTTTGGTTTGGGGGGGGACCACTTAGCACTTTTGTGTCCTTATTGGTATATTAAAGCTTACTTACAAAGCAGGATTTGGTGTTGCTGAGACTTTACCAATATTTCCTACCTAATAGTCATACGTTTTCCCCTTCTGTTTTATCTTGGTAGACTTTGGCCATCAGGGGTTACCTTTCATTTTCTGGATAAATAAAATATTTCTAAGCTGAAAATTAACTTTTTAATAGATGTACTTTGGAGTCATTGTGACTTTCACTGGCAGCAATTGCCTGTTTAACTTTTTGAGTAAGTTAATATTAAGAAAAACCAATTTTGGAATTGTAGCTTCAAATCTTTTTTTTGGCTCAGAAAAAAATTAGACGTATTGGTATGTCTCTTTTTTTAACCATCATTCTCCATGTTCTTCAGGAAAAGATAATAACAAACATTTATGTACATTTTGAGACTGGAAAAGCACTTTATGAAATAATACATTATACAGTCTTTATTTTGGCCCTCACAGAAGTCCTGTGGGGTAGATGTTATTATTCTCTCCATTTTATGGATAAATGAAGTGAGTCTTTGAAAGATTAAGTGACACCTCTGCTCACACAGCTATTAAATATCTTTGGTAGAATTCAAATCCAGGTCTACTCCATTCACTTGTGCCACCTGAGATCTCATTTTTCCCCTTTTAATATTTCTTATTTTCTTCCATTGGAGAGGGACAAGCAGCATGGTATAATACATAGAAATCTGGCTTTGGAGTCAATATGGTATAATGGAAAAAACATTCAATTAAAAAACATTTGTTAAGCTCTTACTATTTGTTAGAAATTATGCTAAGCAGAAAGAATATACATACATACACACATATTGAGTAAAGGAATATATATTATATATATTTGCATACATATATGCATATGGATATATCATATCCTCCCATTTTAGTGGTGAAGTATTGTATCTAGAGTCAGAATGTTTAGGTTCAAATCCTACCTATGATGATTACTATAAATCTGATCTTAGACAAGTCATTAAATTTCACTTGGCCTCAGTTTCTTCACTTCTAAAATGAAGATGACCTATGAGGTTCTTTCTACCTCTAAATCTATGATGCTAGGATGTGCATTTCAGCCCTACATCTAAAACATTGTCTGTATTATGACCATAGTCTAGTCATGTAAACACTGAATTTGGTGTGGCAACTTTTTTTTTTAACATTATAGCAATAAGAATGAAATAACAGACTGGAACTCTTATCTACATGCACCAAAGCAATTCAGTGAGAAAATCAATAGAATTTAAAAACTCTTCCCTTTTCACCCTCTATTTTAATTGTTTGTTGGCAACAAGTCAATTCTTTATCCTCCTTCCTGTCCCCTACCAAGGAATTTCCCACACTGCTAAAAAGCATAGATCTGAAACCCAAAATATAAATATGCATTTAAAGATTCATAAATTTTATTACACTTCCAAGGATGATATGCTTAGAATCTAGAAAAGACTAATAATAATGATGATGATAATATCTCAGATTTATATAGTGCCATTTACTTGTACTAATCCTATGAAATAAATAATGCAAATATTGCTCCCATTTTACAGGTGTGAAAAATAAGTTTCAAAACAGGTTCCAGCTCAGAGAACTTGGACTCAAAGCCAGATCTTCCACCTTTAAGTCATTTTTGTTTTGTTTTGCAATATTTCATTCAATATTCCTAGGCCAGAAGAGGAACTTGAATAAGGGTTTCATATCCAAGGCCTAAGAGGTTCGAGAATTTTAAAGTTAGCAACTCTGAGATCTGGCAAATCTCTCAATTTAGATATGAGGAAACTAAGACCTATAGAGGTTAAGTGATTTCTCCCAGGTCACCCAGATAGCTAGGGACAGAGCAAGAACTAGAAGCCACATGACCTAATTATATCATGGGATGCTCACACCCTCCTCCTCCTCCATACCTACTCTGACTCCAGTATTGCTGCCTGGGCCAAGGGTGGAGTGAGGTGACTGCTCAGGTGTGTCCAACTTTGTGACTCAACTGACTTTCATATTCCTTTAAAGGAAAGGCCTTACAAACCCAGAGCCACTCACCTAGTGGCTGGGCAGGGATATGTCCCAATGAGAAAAAATATCTGGCAGGTTCCTAGTTCAATACCATTTTTTGAATGGGAAAAGGTTCAGAATCTTGCTGGGGGTTTGAATGTAGTTGTGCAGGAACATACAGAGGGTCTAACTTTAAAGTCCAAGGTCAGGGATTGGGGTCACTTTTAAATTGGGCAGTGATTGTTTGCAAAGAATTCCTCTTGGATGAAACTAGTTAATATTCTATATTACCACCAACTTCTTTTAAAAGATGATCCTTATTTTTAGTATTTCTCTCAGTTTTATTATTTTTATCCAAAAGGAAATGAGCAGGAAAGGCTGTGGGTCTCTGTGCTTATGACTTGCTTCACTTACCTTCCTACTCTTATGTCTTTATGTTTCTATGCCTGCAATCTTCCTACTCCCTCTTTTTTCACCTTTACTTCTAAAAGACAGTAAATTAAATAGGAATTAGATGTTGCCATGGTTACCACTTTCAGTAGCTACTTCACCTGCACCCACGCTGCTTAGGCATTGTACTGTCTTTATTTGACAAATATTGGAAAGGTGCAATGTGCATCATTCAGGAAGGAAACTAAGCAGAAACAGGGTTTGTGCCTTCACTGGGAGATAGAAGTAAAATTAATTTACTGAAGACCTATGTCACATTCACCACTGCCAGAGACTGAAGGAATTAATGAACAGAAAATTCAGGACAGGGGCAGTGCCAGCAATATCTCATAGATTAGATTTATTCACTTGAAAACATCCTAGATATAGTGTGTGTGTGTGTGTGTGTGTGTGTGTGTGTGTGTGTGTGTGTGTTGGAAAGATGAAAAATTGCCTAGATGAATGTCTTCCTTCAAAATCAGAAACAGTGGTATCTAGCGATTGCTGCCTTCTGTATTAGACTATAAGTAAAGAGAGCATGATTTCTTAAAGATTTTCTTTTGTGAACATTAGAGAGAGAAGGCACCTCTTTCTGAAAGGATTTTGATAATGAGACATAACTAAAGCAAAGATTATCAATGTAATTGTATAACTGCTTTCTTTTTGTAAAAGAAAATTTCATATTTTGTAAAAGTAAATTTCCTACAGCATTTCTTTCCATAGAGTATAAACATTTTTTAGTTTCTCTACCTGTATTGAGTGCTGGGGTCTCAAAGGGGAAAAAAGGAACAGCTTCTCAAGAAGCTTAGATTTTACCATTCATATGGTTTGAAAAAAATTGATGGATGAGAAAATGATATCCCCAAATCTGTTGTCTGCCAAGAAATAAAAAGGCATTATTTAGTAAATTTTAACATGATCTTCACTGAGAATTCCCTTTTGTAGGGACTTTTCCTCTATAGGTTAACACTGAAGTTATTTAATTTAAATAATCCTGATAACAAATTGATAGCATTTCAGTATTAAAAGTACATCATCAGTCTCAGAGTCAAGAAAAGCTGAGGCAAATCCCACTTATGACCTATATTGATTATGTAGGCATGGACTAATCCTTTAAAATCTCAGAACCCTCAGGCTTATCTCAGAAGTTTTAAATTTCAGATTAATTCCCTAATTGCAACCTACACAGTGGAGTAAGTTCCTACATTCTTGAGTGCTACAGATTGATGTAACCATAGGTCTAGACAGAGAAAGGAAAAAAGGTCCTGATAACATTCAAGTCAGAGTGATGACATTGTGAAACAGCAGAATCTTTAAGAATAACTCACAAAGATTTTAAAATTTTAATTACATTTTTCTCTGTCCCTCTAGGGAAGGTGTGAGCTTTATTAATATAATTGGTTAAACACCAAAGATGAAGCATCTTGAAAAATCAGAATTCAGCAATAGAGTTAAGTTTGCATTTTAAGCATCATGACTGATGACCCTTGATGATCCTATTCTTATTTATGATAATTTACTTTATGAATATACTTTATTGACAAATAGTACCTAGAAAATAAAGATTGTCTGGAATGAGCATAATAATGAATAAAGCAAGAAACATTAATCTTGTTTCAGTTTTCTAGTTCTACTTTTATTGTCTAAGGACAGTATATAAGTCTATTAAATATTCTTATTCAGAGTTTCATTGATAGTTTTTTTTTCTCATTTGGGGCAAAACCAGGTTTAGAACATTTATTATTTATCTTTTGGATGGATTGAAAACAAGAGGATGTGCCTATAATGGATCTAACAGTGGGAGCAGGTTACCCATTGTAAAGCTAGAGAGATTAAGAGAATATCATAGAGATGGGACACTGAGGATGGTAGCCAGAAAGTGATTGAGCCCCAATGTTGATTGATGAGTAGTGCAAGAACAGTGGCCTCCATGGAAAGGAAGCATCCACCTCATGTATCTATTCTGGAGCAAACCTAGTCCATCCTGTGGTATTTATAATTATTCTCAAACCTACAGAGAGACTGAAATGAAAATTTAGCAAGCTATTTTCATCTAAAGTCTGGAAGGTGCAAACTAACCTCAGAGAAATGTCATTATTGCATTTTGGAATGTATTTCTTAACTTTGTTCCCTCTCTCTCAGCAGCTTCAGTTGTAAACATTTGTAAAATACTGGCCACAAAACAACTTGGTACTATAAACATAAGTAAATAGGATAGTATGTAAAATATAGCTCGTAGATGAGAAATTGTTATTCTTGCTAAAATATTCTGAGGTTCTCCAGTGAGTTTATTTCATTTGTCGATGGTTCTAGAATTGTCTTAAAAACAAATGACTAGTCTGACCAAGCACTGTCAGCCTGGGAATTGAAGTTAAGAAAGTCTTGGGTTTGAATTCATTCTCTAAAACTTGCTCTATGGCCAGAGACATGATTCTTCATCCATGAAAGTCTCCATTTCCTAATTTGGAAAATCAAGTTAAAAAGACCTGTAGTACCTTCAATAATAATAATAATAATAATAATAATAATAATAATAATAAGATTTTTCAAATCTATGTAAACATATTTTAGTCTAATTGAAATCAGTATGTGACATAGAATAATGATATTTTCTGGAATAATTAATAAAATAGTAATTTATCCATCCCCCAGAAAGTTGACACTTTCCCCAGATTTTTGTGTTTGTTTCTCATCATTTTGATAATTGGAGGAAAATATAACTTTTTTCTGCAAATTTAATTATTGGATTTTTAAAACAATTAATACATAATTTTATTTTTTCAATTACATATTATGGAAGCTTTTCAATATTCATCCACTTGCATATTTATAAATTATACTGTTTTCAATGATCCTTCCTTCCCAATCCTCCATCCCTTGGCAGTGAACAATCTGATAAAAGTCTTGCATGTACTTGTGTGTTTATATATTTACATATGAGTCATTTTGTGTGTGAGGAATTAAGACCAAGGAAAAAGGAAGAAAAAACATGAGCTAGAAAGGAAAATCATGAGAGTTTTATCTTTTTTTTAAGTGAGCATAATATCCATTCAGATTCTTTGGTTTTTGATTTTTCTTGTTTTTTTTTTTTTCCTCTGGAAGCATTGTCCATAACAGGTCTCCCAGGGTGTCCTAGCTCTCTGAAATGCTTAGAGGAACTGCATCCATCAAGGTTGATCCACTCACAGTGTTGTTTTGGCTCTGCTCCCTTCACTCAGCATCAGTTCATGCAATTCTTTCTATGCTTCTCTAAAGTCCAACCACTCATGGTTTCTTAAAGAACAATTGTATTCTATAACATTCATATGTCATATCTTGTTCAACCATTCCCTAATTTATGAGCATTCTCTCAATTTCCAATTTTTGCCACTACAAAAAGAATTGCTATAATTATTTTTGAACATGTGGGACTTTTCTCATTTTTAATGATTTATTTTAGATTTAGCTCTAATATTGGTATCGCTAGTTGAAGGGATATAATCAGTTTTATTGCTCTTTTGGCATAGTTCCAAATTGCTCTCCAAAATGTTTGGATTAGTTCACCAACAATGCATTAATCTGATCATAGTCTCTTTTCCGTTTTTGTCATCTTAGACAATCTAATAGCAAAACACTTCATAGTTGTTTTAATTTGCTTTTCTCTAATAAATAAAAATTTGGAGCATTTTTATATGACTATATATAGCTTTAATTTCTTCATTTGAAAACTGCCTGTTCATATTATTGATCTTTTATCAATTGAGGAATGATCTGTAACCTT
Organism: Macrotis lagotis; assembly: GCF_037893015.1. Lineage (NCBI taxonomy): Eukaryota > Metazoa > Chordata > Mammalia > Peramelemorphia > Peramelidae > Macrotis > Macrotis lagotis. The sequence continues at coordinate 79,662,215 of NC_133663.1, read as the reverse complement.
ATAAATTTGATTCAATTCTTTAAATATTTTAGAAATGAGATCTTTATCAGAACCCCTAGCTGTGAAAGTTGTTTCCCAGTTTTCTTTTCTCCTTCTAATCTTGACTGCATTGATTTTATTAGAGAAAAAAAAAACTTTTACTTTAATATAGTCAAAAATCATCTATTTTGTAATTTATAATGTTCTCAATTTCTTGTTTGGTCATAGATCTGACCTTTCCATAGATCTGACAAAGTATTTTTTAATCTGTTAATTTGTCTCTGGTATCTCACTTTATGCCTAAAGTTTGTGCCCATTTTGACCTTTTTTTATATACGGTGTGAGATGTGGGCCTGTGCCTAATTGTTGCCATACTATTTTCTACCTTTCCCAATGGTTTTTGTATAATAGTGAGATCTTATTCCGGAAACTATTGTCTTTGGGGTTGTCAAACAGTAGATTACTGTGATCATTTGCTACTGTATTTCTACCTATCCTAATGAATTGATTCATTTTTCTATTTCTTAACCAGTACCAGGCAGTTTTGATGACTGCCACTTTTTTAGTGTAGTTTTAGATCTGATTCACCTAGTCTACCTTCCTTTGCATTTTTCCATCAATTCCCTTGATTTTCTTGATCTTTTGTTGCTCTAGATGAATTTTGTTTTTTTTTCTAGCTCTCTGAAATAGGTTTTTGAAAGTTGGATTGGTATGACAGTGAATAAGTAATTTATTTGGGTAGATATATCATTTTTATTATATTTGCTCAGTCTAACCATGAGCAATTGATGTTTTTCTAAAAGTATTTTGTAATGTATTCATATAGTTTCTGGGTTCATCTTGGGAGATAGATTTCCAAGTCTTTTATGTTGTTTTCAGTTACTTTAAAAGGGATTTATCTTTCTATATCTTGTCTTGGTCTTTGTTGTTCATATATAGAAATGCTGATGATTTATTTGAGTTTATTTTACATCCTGCTACTTTGCTGAAGCTGTTAATTCTTTCAAGTAGTTTTTAGTTGATTTTAAAGGGTTCTTTAAGTATATCATCATATCATCTGCAAAGAGTGAAAGGTTTTCTTCCTCATTGCCACTTTTAATTCCTTCAATTTATTTTTCTTTTATTACTAAAGCTAACATTTCTAATACTATATTGAATAGTAGTGGTGACAATGAGTACCCTTGTTTCACCACTGATCTTATTGGAAATGCTCCTAGTTTATCCTCATTATATATAATTTTTGTTGATATAGATAGATACAACTTTTTATTTTAAGGAAAACTCCATTTATTCCTGAACTCTTTTGATTGGAATGGATGCTGTTTTTCATCAAAGGCGTCTATCCCTGGAGTCTTTCTAGGTTCAATTCAAGAACTCTGGACTACATGCCTTTTTTATTTCTTCTGTCTAAAATAACTTTATATGTATTTTGTGCACATGTTGAATGTCTTACCCCCCCTTCCCCTGTCTTGCCTGAATAGAATGTAAGCTTCTTTAAGGCAGGAATTCTTTCATTTTTGGCCTTATCTGTCACCTCACATGGTGTCTGGTTCATAATACTAGACTGATTGATTACTTTGTACATGATATGTATTTAATGAGTGGCCTGTTGAATAAATGAATGAATGGATGATATGATGGTGTTCTCTCTGAAGATACAAATCAATTTTAAAACACACTTCCAGCCTGTGTACTAGAATTTGAATTGTAAGATTTCACTTGGCATCCTGCCTCTACAAATGATTTAACTTCTCAGGGTTTCAATTTCCTCAGCTATGAAATAAGAGGAACTAGATGATCACCTATGGCAGTCTGTGGTTCTATAATGACATTGGGAAAACACAATATAAATCCATGGAAAAGAAAATAATAAGTAAATGAAAGACATTGTTTGCTAATGCCCTACCTACAGCAAGTATTAGAGAAGTTTGATAGAAAGACTGAAAACTATGGACTAGATTGATTCAAGAAGGCTCATAGAGCCATAGAGCTCATAGAAGTGAGTATGAAGGAAGTGAATAGTTAGAAGATCTTGAAATGCCAAGAAGGGACTGAATAAGAAAGAAAAAAAAAACTATAAGGGATGTCCAAGAGATGATGAATATGGTTAGAAGGTGGAGTTCAAGTTGGGAAGTCTTGAGGAAGAATCTTGAGTATTAAGTAATGATGAAAGGGCCTTGATTGATAAGGTGAGGTGTTTGGACTTTATTCTGCAGCTCAAGTAGGGAGTCAAAGAAGGTTATTGAACAGGGACACCTGATATGACCACAATGATATTTTAAGACTATTACCTGCCAGTGGTGAATAAGGTATGAGAGGAGAAAGAGATTTAGATACCAGTTAGAAGAAGCTCTGATAGTTAAGATATAAATGAAAAAGGTCTGAACCTGACTGTGAGAAATGGCAAGGAATGGACAGAGGCAAGAGACATGAATGAAAGATTAGTCAAATTATTCCTAGAGAAAAAGTAATCTTGCCCCCCTTTCCAGCTGTTCCTTTGAGTTTTCACCTCATCAACTTTTCAACCAAGTGATGAGACACACAGGAGGTCATTTCATTTCTCTGTCAAATGAAGGGGTTGCACTACCTGATTCTGAAGGCCTCTTCTGGTCTTCCCTTTCTAATCCATTCTAATCTAAAATCTCTTGATTTAAATATGAAACAGAGTCTATTTCTCTAACATTTGTTTTCCAGAGCACTAAAGTAGTTCCCACAAGATAAACCATAACTCCTGCATTTGTGTTTCAAGCTAAAAAAAAAAAAATCAGTAGATCTGCTACTCTCATCCAAAAAAAAAAAAAAAACAAGCTTCCATCCTTTGATTACTATTCCAAACATGGAAAAGGTTTTTTTTTTTCTTTTTAAACATAATGTTCAATTGTCTCTAATGATTTATTAGGCAGGAATATTTTTTCATGTATAAAAACATATAAAAAGCACCTTATTTATCTGAAAGTAATGGGGGAACCTAGACGATATCTAAATTCCTCCCTTTATTTCATGTCTGAAAATTCTAAGACCCAGAAAGATAGAGGTTTGGCCAAGACCACATAGTTGTTTTCAAAACTAGAATCCAGGTCTCCTGACTCCCTACTAAAGCTTTTATTCCCATTATCTGTTAAATACTATTAAGTATTTCCAGAATGTAGAAAGCTTTTTTTTTTTTTAATTTTGTCCAGGAGGGGAAAAGAAGGGGAGACTGAACCCATGACTTCAATGGTTTGGAAATTCCTAGTCTTGAACTACTCCATCCTCTTCTTCCCCTTGCCCCCCCCCACCCCGTGAAGATGCCCCACTCTTCAGTAACAAACAGACTTAATTGAATGAAACATTAAGTAAATTGTCCAAAAGTTACTGAGCTAGTTTGTATCAGAGGCAGGTTTTGAACCCTGGAACCCATTTCTTGCTGACTCTAAATCCAGTCATCTGGTCATAATATTATTCTGCCACCAATATATGGGGCATGTGTTTAAATTATTGTTACCCCTTTTCTTCATGTTAGTATTAGTATTTCCATCTTGTTTAGCTTTTGTTTTTGATGCTAGGTCATAGCTAAAATTGAGAACTAAGTATTTAGGCTTATCTCAATTTTCTTCCCTATTGAAAACATACAAAGATTGGTGTGTACAACTTGGCCTGAGGAGTCATAGCTATGCTCACCATTTTCCCAGTTACTCTTTAGTCTGAACATGTTCTATATTTTATCTGACTTGGTCCTGAAAATGAGGTATGTGAAAACAAGAAGAACATTCTGTGATATGGAAATCTTCTCCTTTGGATATTTGGGAAGAGGAGAGGAGAGTACTGTGTTGTGGGCAGCTTGGCTAGAAAGCACCTGGTCGCCAGATGGTTAGCAGCTTGTTTCTTCACATCCACACCTTTATTTGGGATTACTGTGGGCTTTTCTCTGTAATAGATTTGGGCAGTTTGGAATCAGAGTTAGAAAATTGTTACCAGTTGCATGTCAACCAAAGTGGTGGTAGTGGACAAAGAGTTGAGTGATCATGGTAGCTCCGGGGTATATGGTCTACATTAAAGCTTCTGCAAAGAGTGTAACTCAGAACATTAGTAGAAGATATTTTGGCCTGTGATACAGGGGACTCTGTTTTCGTGAAATCTGCAAAACAGTGCAAATAGTAGCCAGAAGGTAGAATGAAATAGTGAGATGCTAGTAGAAATGATAGGTTGAGGCAAAGGTTTCCTCAAGCCAAAAAAAAAATGCACTTTCCTTTGGCTATATATTCTAAAAGAAGAGTCAAACATCACAGTGACTAATTTGTGCTTGTAAAGGGATCATTTGATTTATGTATGATATAAGCAGATCTAACCTCAATATTCTTGGTCATTTTTTCAGTTGTTTGACTTTTTGTGACCCTGTTTGAGATTTTCTTGGAAAATATACTGGAAAGATTTGCCATTTCCTCCCATAGCTCTTTCTACAAATGAGGAATTGAGGCAAACAGGGCTTAGTGACTTGACTAAGGTCACACAGTCAATAAATGTCATATCAGATTTGAACTCAGGTCTTCCTAAATTCAAGCTCAGTGCTCTATCCACTCTGCCTTGTCACTGCCTTCATTAACTAATCTATATTTAAATTACTTTCAGTGAGTAAATAACATAGCATTTCCCTTAGGTCCCTATTAGAATTCTTTGTCCAGGTATTTTCAATATGATCATAATTAGTATAGGCTTCATTCTCACAGTTGTACTTTTTGCATTATTTTATAAAGATCTTTTGAGATTTCTTCATATTCTTCATTCTTTCCCTCTTAATTGCATTATAGATCATTGCATTAAACATTCTATGATTTATTTAACCATATAGTGGAATAGCACTAGACTGTAATCTAACCATAGCACTAACTCTTATTATTGGACATTTAGTTTAGTTCTAAGGATGCTATTTTTTAAATTATATTCATTACTACCATGAAAATCTTGGAACTGGTAGTACACTTTCCATTTTGATAACATATTTAAGATCTTGTTGTCCCTTTAAATTTGAATAGTTTAGAGTGTAAGCAGGACTTTTATAAATTACCTTTAAAAACAATTAACTTTATAGTCATAAAATCAGAAAAATCTGGGTTCCAGGCTTCCCTCTGGGAGTCTGGAGATTTTGTGAAAGTTACTTAATATGTCTGTGACCAAAAAAATTTATAAGACATTGAATTTCCTAGAAGATGCCAATCTGAATTGGTAGAGGAAGTTTATTCAGTAGAAGTATTCTATAGGGGTGGCTAGGTGGCCCAGTGAATAGAGCACCGGCCCTGGAGAGTCAGGAGTACCTGAGTTCAAATCCAGCCTCAGACACTTAATAACTACCTAGTTGTGTGGACTTGGGTAAGCCACTTAACCCCACTGTCTTGCAAAAAAAAAATTAAATAAAAGAAAAGAAGTATTCTATAGCAATGATTTCAGAGATCCAAAGAAAAAACATTTAGTAGGATTACATTACTTAAAACATAATCTACTTCTGGTCTTGTGATAAGCATAAAATGGTGCCATGGAAAGGACAGTAAACCATGCCATATATTTAGAAGAAATGTAATCATTGAAGGTGGGGTGGGGGAATCAATTTACCTCTAAATGCTGTTTACAGAACTCTCTACCACTTAGTAAGTTCAGTAAAATTTCAAAGCTTTGCAAGAATTTTGTATATCTTCATCTAGCACTTCTATAAGTAATGGCTTCCTATCCATCTTAGTGTCTGGGGTTAGAGAATAGAATGAAGGAGGGAATAATGAGAGTCTTCCTTCAGTTTTGACTTCTCCCTGCCTTCCTCTTTAATTATTTCTTTGAGTCCCAGTTGCCATCGTAACTCCTCTCCTATTACTTAACTCTCTAGGCCACAGTTTTTTTCATCTTGAAAATAAAGGAAGTTGAACCTTTGAGGTCCCTTCCATCTCTAAATCCATAATCTTCTGTCATCTTTATAAAATTGTGTCCCAATTTTACTGGTTTCTCATTCTATCAAGTTTTCAACCTTACCTCCCCCCCCCTGTTCCTACCACCAATACTTACCTAATTAAGATACAAAGGAGCTATGAAGAGAAGGCAATAAGTTCAAATGCAATATGGTTTACAGTGGAACCACCAATGAGTGAAACCAAGGGAAAATTTTGACTGGGAAGAATGGGTATGTTACATTTCTCTGGGTGGATGTTTGATATAGTGGAATAGCACTAAACTGTAATCTAACCCTAACCCTAACTCTAACTTAGGTCTCCTATCTATACATTAATTACTCCTTTTTGGATACTCTATATCATGAATAAATTGATTCCCCAGAATCCTTCATATCCATCAAGATTCAATGTAGGTGTCACCTCTCAAGAAAATATCTTTCTGATTCCTCTAATTATTAGCATTCTCTTCTTCATCAAATATCTTCTATTTATTTGTTTACTTACATTCCTAAATTTATTATAAACTTCTTGGAGGTAGAACATTTTTCACTTTTGTCTTCTCATCAGTGCCCAACCTGCATTAATTAAATTAAATCATTCACCCTCTGTGGTTTAGTTTCCCAATCTGTAAAATGAGAGTATCAAATTAGATAAATTCTGAGGTCCCCTCTTTTCTTTTAGCTTTCTACAAATCTTATGTAAGCTACCTTTTTTGTGTTTTTAATCTCTCAAGAAGCAAAGAGGCAGATCAAGTGATAAATTCTCTAAGCTCAGGGGGAGGGAGTGGAAAGAATGGCATAGATCAGTTTGATATTTATGTGGTGAAGAAATAACTCCCAGTTACATATTATGCATTGGTCATTTTAAAGTGTAAGGAATAATATCCTCTTTCTTCAGGGGATGCTATTAAATGAATATTGGAGTATTTGTGTCTGTTCAGGGGTTCATGTGGCTCAAAGAGCCTGATCTGACAAAGCACCAAGATGAAAATGAATTTATGACATCCTATTGGAAACTTATTTTGTTTCCCCTGAGCTATGTGGTAGGCTACAGAATTGTAATTTTCTTATTATGGTGAATTGCATAGTCTAAAGGTCTTGTTTCAATTCCATTGTAAATGAATTTTTGCTATATTTAGGTCTTTATAAGTGTGCTGTATATGTTGCTGTTGAGGGAATACGTTCTATAATGAGTATTCTTGTATACAATGTGCATAGTTTAGGTATGTTTCATTTTTTGATATTTACCTTTAAAAATTCCACAAGCAATCTTTTCAGGAGAATATGGGACTCATTAGTCACAGTGTGGAGTTCTGGATTTCATGACTGTTTTATACTTTGACTTTATACTTTAGACTCCACAAGGGCTGAAAAAATTAGCATAACTAGAAAGGAGGACTAGTTTTATGCATAGATAGAAAAAAAGACCTCCTATATGGAGTGACATGAGGAGTAGAAACCCCAACTATATCAATCAGCTTTGGCCAGAAATTCCCACCGTTTCTCATGCATTTGAATAAGTTCTCAAACTTTTTGTCTGATGAAGTTTCTGAACCCCTATTTTGAATGAAATTTTAAATGAATAAAATAAAGCATATAAGATTAGTAGAAATGTAAGAAGACAAAGAGAATTATTTGTGAAAATAAATATATTTTTTCACACTCAAGTTCATATGGATCCCTTAAAAATCTGTCCACAAACACAAGTTAAGAACCCCTACTTTAGGTTAAGATTTAGATCCAAAGTTAAAATGCAAATACATGAGGCATAATGTTTTAAGCAAAATCACCAATCAACATACAATCGATTAGTTTATCATCATGAGCCAATTAGCTCTCCAAACTCCTAAGGAGAAAGTATATACAGAAAAGTAAGATTTAATAATGAATAGGGAAAGGGCAGTGGCACAATGGATAGAGCACTGGCCTTGGAGTCAGGAATACCTGAGTTCAAATACGGCCTCAGACACTTAATAATTACCTAGTTGTGTGGCCTTGGGCAAGCCACTTAACCCCATCTGTCTTGCAAAAACCAAAAAAAAAAAATAATGAATAGGGAAAAGGGAAAATATAAATTTATGGGATGCTTCCCAAAGAGTGCAATCTATGATTGTTGGGTATCTGTTATTCTAAATAATAGTTACAAAAAACTTGATGTCTCTCACTGGAAAATTACCTCATAAATCCAACTATTCTTTCTTTTCAATTCCTCCCTAAGAAACAGTTGAAAAGCACCTGGAATTGATTCAGTACCTTATTAAGTTAATTCATTAGTGTGTGTGTGTGTGTGTGTATGTATGTATGTGTATATATATATATAATATATATGCATATATGTATGTAAACAGTGCATTAATGTTGATAAATATGTGTGTACATGGGTTTTATATAGGTAAAAATACTCATATACATATATTGGGTAGTAGCTGCAACAAGATAATGAATAGGATCCCAAATTTAATAGCAGAATATCTCACTGAATGAAGTTTAGGAAATTGTTCAATATTTTCTTTTTTTGCTTGCTGCCACCAAATCCTTCCTTTCAGCATTAATATTCTGCTTGTAGTAACTGGGAGTCATTGCAAACCACTGTCTTGGAAGAGCAAATAATAATGGCTTGAATTCTGTATAATTTTAAGACTTAGAATATGCTTTCATTTTTTGCAAATGACCTAACTTCAGGCCATGAATGATCATAGAATTCTCATAATAGTCATACATATGGACTATCTGCAAATGTGTAGCATGGGTCTCCTCAGGTCATCTGCCCAAGCAGTAAGTTAATGAATGCAGATAAGGTTCAGGACATTACAGTGACTCAAATGTTATAAGTGACATTAAAAAAATCATAAGCAAGGTCTGTATATAAAAAAGGTAAGCTGGTCATAAAATGAGTGAAGGATAACATTATTGTTGATCCTTTCTTCTCAAAGAGGATGACATTGGAAGGATGTCTTGATGACCTGTAAGTGAATTGAATTTGAATGAGGCAGGGCTGTGCAAAGTCAGCAGCCTCACTCTCTTACTCTCTTGGAGTCCAGTGACAAAACCACTGTCAATGACTCCATAAAGGCTTATATAGAAAAATCAAAATAGATCATTGGTTCCTATGAAATATTAGAGAAACAATGTAATTGTCCTTCACTGGGTTTGGGTTCTTCTTATTTAGATACTCTCCAGCTTATCAGTCCCTTTTCCTAAAATGTACTGCCTAGAATTGAATTCAATAAGTAGGTGTGATCTGATCAGGGCAGAGTACAGTCAGGCTATTAGCTTTTTTTTGTCTTAAGTATTGTCAGAGTCAGAAAGACTTGAGTTGTAATCATGACTCAAATGCTAAATGATAAAGTGTCTGAGAAGGTCATCTGACATCTCTCAAAATCAGTTTCCTCATCTGTAAACGGGAGTAATTATGATAGTACCCCCTTCCCAGTGTTCTCAGCATTAAACAAGATAATTATGTAAAATACTTTGCAAAATGTAAAGTACTGCTGCATAAATGCTGGTTGTAATTTTTATTATCTGGATGATGAGTTGTCCTTGTGGTTCCAGGATCCTGACAAAGTTTCATCAGACACAACTTGTGTAGACACAGAATTAAAGTCATTGCATCCGCTTAATTCCCTATTAAGCCAGGTGTTTTCTCTAGGTATAGCCCCTATTCATAAGGATCTTGCAATCTTCCTGGAAGCAGTTTACAGATTAGGCCTTAACAGTATATCTTCATGGATAGGGGCAGGTTTGGAATTGTCAAAATATAGCATGAGGATAACTAGATCCCTTAGAGATGGGACCAAAGAATTGATGATGGGGACCTCAAGACAAATCAATACTTTAAAATATTGTTTGAGGAGGGAGTGATTTTGGAAACGTTCAGATTTTTTCTGCTTTATAACCATATAGTATAACTAAACACCAAGTATGAAGTATATGCAAGGCCTTGTGCTAGGTGGGGGAGGGAGGGTGGCAAAGGAGAAGCAAAAATGTTCCTATCTTCAAGCAACAAACATTCCACTGGATGCTGACAACATGTTGAATAAACAAGAAGTATACATAAGGCAATCCAAAGTTCAACAAAGAGAAAAATCAAAATACAGATCAGGAAAAGCTTTGGGGAAAAGATGATACTTGAGTAACCTATGAATTTCTATGAAACTTTGATGAGGAAGAAGTGCATCCTAGACATGAGAGAACCACCTTGCAAAGGTGTGGAGGTGGGAGATGACATTTTGTGTAATAATAGTGATAATATGCTAACACATGGTGTGAATTATGTGCTAAGCAGTTTATTATTATTATTATTGTATATTATTTTCATAACAATCTTGTTCTATAAGTGTGATTAATATCTTTTACAGATGAGGAAACTGAAGCAGATAAATGTTAGGTGACTTACCCAGGGTCACATGAGTCAGTGTTCTATTCACTTCTCCCTAACAAGAAACAACTAGCTGATTTATTCTTTCTAAAACAGAGAGTAAAGGGATAAAAATGACTTATGAAATTTATATAGAAATCACATCATGGAAGCTTTAATCTCAGAAATAATATTTTTTAATTTGTCACAGGAATAGCAAGATGAAAAGCAACATAGTCAGATCTGTATTTTAGAAATATTAACTTAGCAGCAGTGTCAAAGATGGACCAGAGGGAAGAGGGAAGCAGACAAATTAAGAAGCTATTGTAATAATTTAGGCTAGCATGAATGAGGACCTGAAATATGGTAAAGAGAAAGATGGATACAAGAGACAGCAGGGATGAATCTATAATAATCCTATTGGCAGTTCCCTTTATTGTAAACACCTTAGAGTAATATTTCATTCACATTTGAAAGAAAATATTTTGTTTTGCTTAATTGGTCTAAATTTGCTTCGTGTGAAGGCTTCAGGAGTCTTAAGATTGAAGCTGCCTTATCTGTTTTTTTACAGAACTAGCTTAACTGCATTTATTATCACCATCCCCTCCTATAATGAAGTTTTTGTTATCCTTTTGTAGGAGAGGTTCATTTTAGCCTTTCAGGGTACATAATTATTACAATAAATTTATGTAAATTATTTAAAATAAATTTGACCATACATTTATGTTATAGTTAAAATTTAACATTCTCTGTAATAAATAACATTTGGCCCTAGGACACAGGACACACTCTGTGTTTTATGGGATAAATAGAAAGCAGACACGATTACTACTTTGAAAAAACCAACAGTAAGTATTACACTAGAGAAAATAAATATTTTACTAACTGGTGTCATAGATGGTCATTTAAATGTTTTATTACTTTTTATATGTCCACAGGCAAAGGAGGAATTAGTCTACAGATAATTTATTACTAGAGATAAAGGTTATCTTACCTATGTTGCAAAGTTCATGTTATCTGTAGGTTATTTGTAAATGACTTTTTTATTGTATTTTGAGATATTCTTATGCCAAAGTCTATGTTCTTGGGAAGATAGGCTATTTTGAAAAAGGTAATGAGAAGAAATGCAAGAATAGGGATGCCCAAAGGATTTATTTAGTTATTTTTCAGAACAGAATCCACTAGTTTTCAAACTACAAATAAACGTAAAGTACTGAAGGGGACTGAGTAGGGCAATTCTTCACAGACAATGCCTGCTGCAAATCAAATAGAGGAAAGAGTTGGGGCATATTTTATTCTGTGTACAAATCATGAATTGTGAAGAGGAGAAAAAAGAAAAAAAGGAGATTTAGAAGCAGCTGAGCAGACACAAAAAGCAGATTGTCAAGCAGTTTGTGTAGTTGCTACAAGAAGGGACCAAGAGCAGTAATCCTGCCACTACTGAATCAAAATATGAAGCTAGCTCTGTCTCTGAACTTCAGAAGACACTCCATCACTGCTTTAGCAAAGCTATAAATTGAGACACAGTCCTGACCTGAACTGTATTTCAATTTCATTTTCTTATAAGTCAAATCAGAAGTTTATGGTATAAAGCCAATTAAGTCTACACAAGGGAACAGAATTTATATAAAAGTTTGATTAGAGATTTTGTATTAACTATAGTGTAAAGTCCATGAAAAAGTCTACAACCAAGGGTTTTCACAAATAATTTGGAATTTTTTTTGAGCTGAACTTATTTGACCTAGGCTTGGGTTGGGCAAAGTTCAAATGTATTTGAATAGAGATACACACAGAAACATATAAAAATGCACTTTAAAACTCCTATGGAGACTGCCTTTCATACTGACAGTCATGGATCTATAATGAAAAAGTCAAATTTCTATAAAGGCCTTAGATTATGATTCTTTATTGATTTATTCTAGTGAAATATTTTTACAAGGAATATAAGATACAAATTTTTCTTATGAATTTTTTTAAGCTCCACATCAATGTTTCTGTCACTTAAGTCACTCTAGAAATAAATTGTGGAGGCCAATAGGTTGTCACTCAAATTGTCTAAATTCACATTGTACTGAAATTAAAGTACAGACTTCAGTTAATGAAATAAATATTAAATGATAAGGGTTAGGGGAACTGGAAAGGATTCAGAGCAAAGAGATTCTAATTCTCCTTTAGTCTTTTGTCCCAGAAGCTAATGATTTGTTAAGTTCTAGCTTGATAACTATTCCCCATTGTCAAATAGATTTTTATTTCTTGAGGACCATATTTATAAAGAAGAGTCTTGATGTTAGAACTCAATCACTCTTAAGAACAACAAACACTTCTTAAAATTCTACTATGCTTGAGACACTGGATTTAATTCTACATATCTTAAATAGAAGAAGAAGAAAGAAGGAGAGTAAGAAGAAGGAAAGAAGAAGAAGAGGAGGAGGAGGTGGAGGAGGAAGAGGAAGAAGAAGGAGGAGGAGAACAAGGAGAAGAAAAGAAGGAAGGAAGAAAGAAGCAGAAGAAGGAAACCAGAAGGAAGAAGGAAGAATAACAATAAGAACACATATAAGAAAAAAAAGAAAAACCCAGGACAAATATCTGTCCTGAAATTCACAATCTGTTGAGTGCATTATACAAAGATAAAGATTAAAATCAGATGAAAATTAAGAGCAAAGGGTGAGCTAAAAAAAAATAAAATCCAGAAGCGAATTTTACCCTTAATATTTACCCTGAAAAGTAATCTTAGTACCAAAATTTATGTTAAAATTACAATGTTGAGATTGATAGTCAGAACACACCCATAATAAGAAATCTTCTTGAAATGAATCCCTTTTTCTTCTTTTCTCTTCTACTTTGTTTTTGCCACCTGCTTTGAGAAAGGAGTAAAAAAAGGAAAAGTAGTTTCTTGTGCAACCTATACTATGCTTAAAAAGTCTGTTTTATTCCATAATTAAAAATAAATTGAGTAAATGTAAAATGGTAGTGAGAGTTGGTTAGTTTTCAGACCCTAAAAAGAAAATGGCATTTTTTTCTCAAGAACTGTTGAATTTCCAGAAATCCAAAGAAAGTGATAACTTACACACTTCATTCTTCCTTCCAGGCACTAGACAACCATCCCATTCTCTTTATTACTTGAAAACCAGGTGACCAGCAGCAAAGAGGTGCAAAAGGCAAGTCAGGAAAGGTGACAGTTCAGAGGCACATGCCTAGTCAGACGACATCAGCAGCTTTACACTCAGTTTTATGCATCACATTTTAGGAAGACCACTGAAAAGATGGAGTGTCTGGAGGAAACACAAGGAAGGCAAAAGACTGTAAGGTCATCACAGAGGAGGCTTGGTTGAAGCTAGGAACAGGCTGTAGAAAAAGAAGACTTAGGAGGGGAAGACACAGCTGTCTTAAAATATTTAAAAAGCAATTATGTGGGAGAAGTATTAACCTAGTTTGCTTTATTAGCCCCAGAAGACAAAACTAGGAACAGTGGGTGGCAGTTGCTAAAAGATAAATTTAGACCTGAATTTTTTTTCAGGCAGTTAGAACTGTCTGAAAGTGAAATGACCTGCCTTCAGAGATGAGAGCTTCTTCCTCACCAGAAGTCTTCAAACAAGTAAAAGTACATAAGAACATGTATTTTTTCTCATTTGTGAGAGACTCATTTGTAAATATATATTTATTCAAATTATTTATACAATGAACATGTTAAATATATACTAAATAAAATGTGATACATGATAAGTTAATATATTTAAATATTATTTATGCTCATTATGTATGGTTTTATTTTTAAATTCTATTTATTTCAACAGTTGATTATTGTTTATAATAAAACTTAAAAAAATTCTCTCATTCAGGGGCATGAAATGGACTGGACAGTGTAGAACTTGGATTGGACATCTGTTACTGTTGAGGAATTATGGTTGTATTTATCCCAAAGGAGTAGTAAGGAATGAATGAATGAATGCTTTTAATCTCTAAATGGATGGTTCCATTGGTTAGTTCTGCAAGGATGACCAAATGCCAAATGTTCTGTTATCTGGTCTTTATACAATTAACTTTTATTATTTTTAACAAGAACAAATGATTTACCAAATGGTTTAGTAAGCAGAAACAACAGTGAGAGCATCTGCCTGCTTAGTTTTATCTCTTCAGGGCAAGGAATTGAGATGTCTGAAACTTTAACTCTTTCTGCATCTGAAAATTTAGCCCTTCTATTTTTTAGTTCATCAACAAGTTATGCATTTAGCACTTTCTTGGGAAAAGAGATAAGTATATATTAAACACAACTCTTAAGGGCAAGTCATTGTGTTAAGGTCTTTACAAATAATATCAAATTTGTTTATTTTTAACTAATTTTATACCTATCATGTATAGGATATTTGTTAGATACTGCTGATGCATTATCTTCCCCCACACTAAATGTAATTTACTTAGAGAGACAAAAACTATTTTTCATCTTATATTCACAGTGCCTAGTACAGTTACTTGCACAGAAGCAACATGGTATTAATAGTATACCAGATTTGGAGTAAGGAAGAAAAGGGTTAAGGGCAAATTTCTAAACCTCTCTGAGTCTGTTTCTTAATGTCAGATGAGAAAAAAAAATGCCCATACCATCAATGTCACAGGGCTGCTTCAATGCTTCCATAAATATATGTGAAGTCTGTTGTAAACTTTTAAATGCCATGTAAGATTTTGTTGATATCTACACATAAGAATGTAAAAAGGTCTTGTTGGTAAGGACTGATTTCATTGAGTGGAAAGTGACAGTCATCACTCTACAAGATTTTATACTACATATTAATTCATTCAGTTTTAATTATATTGCTTTTTCTCATGTGCAAAAGAATAGCTGATTAATCTATAAACCAAGGTGAAAGTTTCCATAGTAGTATGAAGGAGTTCTTATTATTGGTTTATCTGAGAGGTTTGGTTGCCAGGCTACTATATCCAAAAGTCTTTCAGGTTAATTAGTAGTATAGACTATATAGACCTATATAGACCCCACAGTATAGACTATATAGACCTATATAGACCCCATAGATCATCTATAACCTTGGGGGCACATGAATTTGTATTGTCCTTAGCCTTTATAATCCTAGGTATTAAATTTTATGTGTTTTAAAACCTTACTCTCATAAAGAGTCCTTAGACTTCCCCAGATTTTATAGTGGTCTGAGACACACAAAGAAGTTAAGACCCCTGATCTAGTCTTACCAAGGAACTTTCAGGGAAATTTGATGATTTTGCTTAATGCCACCTCACTGGTTTTTATCAGAAAGAACAATTCCTAGAACTCAAATCCAAGTAGCTCTTGACCCAAAGCTCTTTCCTTTTCCCTTTCCAACCTGTTTCCTTGCACTGAGCATCAGCTTTCAGTGTATAGCTCACAATTATCTCTCCCCCACTATGCCTATACGTTCTCTGAATTTTCCCATTTCTGATGAGGATATGACTATCTCAGTCACTCTTAATCTCAGAATTACCTTGATTCTCCTTTTCCTCACGACCGATATCTGACAAATTGCCAAGCAGAGTCATTTCTGCCTGCGTACATATCATTATCTGTCTTCTTTCTCTATATTCAAACAACTACCACCCTATTTTAAGCTCTAATCATCTCAATCCTGAGTTATCATAATAGCTTCCTAATTGGCTTCCTTGCTTCTATTCTTTCTGTTTTTCAATCTGCCTTCCATCTAATTGCCAAAATTAATCTCCCAAAGCTACATAATGATGCCCTGACTTTCTATTTCCTATAGGATAAAAGAGACTTCTTAGCCAACACTTAAGACCCTTGGCTCCTGTCTATCTTTCCAGTCTGTTACTTCCCTTTGACAAATTCTGAGTAGTTCAAATAGCTAGTAGCTATTCCCCAAATTTAATACTTCCATTTCCCAAAATTGTGCATTATTAGTACATTCATTTACAAAAGTTGTAGCCCTATCCTGGGATACATTAATTTCCTCTTGATATTTGTCTCTTTGAATCATTTGTGTTCCTTCAAAACTGGTCAGAAGCCCTTCCTCCATGAAGACTTCCTAAACTACCCCCAATTGTTAGTGCTACTCTCTTTTTCAGTTGTCATTGAATTATACTGCATTGCATAACTTCCCCTTTACAATATGAGCTCCTTTAGGGCAGAGACTGACTTCTTTTACCTAGTATTATGCTTGTCACAAGTTAGGTAAAGTATTTTGAGTTGATTTGAAATTTAAATGTAACAGACTTCATGATGAGTTACTTTAATAAATTACCCTGCCACCATTTTGAATTCTAGGGAATATGTAATTTCATTTTGTTTTGAAAGTCTAGAAAACATTGCTCAAAATTATTAAGCTCCTATCTGGCACTTAGAATATTTTCTTAATGTGTAATTATGTTTTTGTAATTTGATTTTTCTGCATTAATACATTTAAAAGTAATAGGCTGCTGATATATGAAATTTTTATTTTAAAATTAATATGTGCAAATATCAATAAACATTTCATTGTGTTAGATACTGAGGATATACATACATTAAGATGAAGATTACATTCTGTCATGGAAATACAACAAATGTTTGGGGAGTGAAAACTAACATCTAAAGCAATAATTCTAGAAGGATATGGTTCTTGAGCTAAATCTTGATGGAAGATAAAGATTCCAAGAGATGAAAAAGAAGAGTATTTCATGCATGGAATCCTTGATTGCACTTCCTTCCCAAAGAGGACAATGATATCATTTAGATGACTCCATGACTGGCAAATTAATTGCATTTGTCAGGGAGGACTATGCAAAGTCACCTGCCTCACTATCTCCCCAGGAGTCATCTCAGTCCAGGGGACAGATATAGATCAGGATGACTGGAGATGAATGGAGATGCAGTGGAAGACCTTGGACTTTTTAACCTTGTAGGACAGCCTAGAGAGCCTAGAGATATAATTTCTGATAAAATAAAGAATAAGATATCAAGATGATCATTGTAACCAGAATATAGACTTTGATATGGTGGGGTAATATAGCAATAGTCTGGAAAGAAAACCCAGAATCAAATTATGTTTTAAATAACAGACTTTTTGTATTTTATCCTAGAGACAATGGGGATTCACTGAAGTTTCTTGAGCAAGGGAGTAAGTTGGCCAGACCTTTGCCTTAGAATTCTTCACTTGCCATCAATATGGAGGATAGCTTGTAGTGGGTGTGTAACAGTTGGATGAAGATAAACCAGTATTACCAAAAGCTTTGCAGCATAAGAATACCTTGCTAATTTTTTACATAAGGGTGGTTCCCATATAAAAATATTATGAACAAAAGGGAAGTAACTAATAAAATAGATTAGTTCTTGTTGGCAGTAGTCATTCACGGTATTATCTCTAAATTTCTAATTTAGAAAACTTTAGAAATTAGCTTGTTAGCCACAGAAGTAATGACTACATTTTAAAATAATACATATTCCAAATGATATAAAGACTGTACAACAAGGCATTATGGGGAGGGACGGCTAGGTGGCACAGTGGACAAAGCACCGGCCCTGGAGTCAGGAGTACCTGGGTTCAAATTCGGTCTCAGACACTTAATAATTACCTAGCTGTGTGGCCTTGGGCAAGCCACTTAACCCCATTTGCCTTGCAAAAAAACCTAACCCCCCCCAAAAAAAAACCAAGGCCTTATGGTTCATGGTTCCCTAGATTCACAACCTCAGTGAACCCTCAATCCCCTCATCCTTACAATAGTGAGAACAATCATTGTTGTAAGCAGAATATGGGGTGTTTTTTGGTTTGTTCATTTTTCAGTTGTGTCCAACTCTTCATGATCCCATTTGCAGTCTTCCTTAGCAAAAATGCTGGAGTGATTTGTCATATCCTTCTCCAGCTCATTTTAGAGATGAAGAAACTGAAGCAAACAGTGTTAAGTGTCTTGCCCTGGGTCACATAACTAATTAGTGTTTGAGCCTAGATTTGAATTCACAAAGATGAGTGTTCCTGAATCCTGGTCCATTGCACCACCTGTTTAAGAACAGGATTTCTGGGGGAGGGGATACATTTAATCTGCATTATTAACATTTTCACCATCATCTTCTTAAGCTTAGACAATAAACAAAACAATAAAGCAATTCCTGATTTGTAACCTTGGTTGATTTTCTAGGTGGAATAATTTTGTGATAAATTCAAACAGAAAATTTAGCAATCGCTTCTATTGAACTGTCTCCAGCACACTCCCCTGGTTGTAAGATTCAAATGAGATAATAAATTAAGAAAATAAAGGCAACTCTGAGGTCATCTAGTCTGACTCTTTTAGTTTATAAATGAGGAAACTGAGTCCCATAGAACTTAAATGATCTCCTCAGAGTCATATAAATAGTAGGAAGCAGAGCCAGGCCTTATATTAAGGTTCCCTGAACCCTAAACCAACTCCTTCCATTGTACCACAATTTTCACATGTAATATTTGTGAAAGTGCTTTATTATCATAAAACTATAAAAATGTAATTTATATATCTGAAAATTGCATATGGTATATCAATATTCATTTCAATTTCTAAATCAATGTGTATATATATACATATATATATATCAGTGTCTATTAACACATACATATAGATAGATTGCTGGATAGATAGATATCTCCTTTTGACAGCTGCAGTATCCTCTGTGAACTATTCTCTCAACTTGCATTTGCATTCCTAGACTGAGTCTCTGGAAGATAATTTCTAGAGGTAACTCTGTTGGTTTACACTTTGTTCATTCTAACCCACAGAAGTGTCCTTCTCATTAATGGCCAGTTAGTGGACTCAACTAGGTCTTAGTATGATGGTATAGGATTAATGGCAAGTCTAGCATTTCTGCCATAAACCTGGAGTTTACTCTCCCACAAATACAAAAAGACTTTAATGGAAAGAGTAGGCTCAAACTTAGATTACAAGAGTACTATGAACTATACCTGGCTGAAGGTTGTTCATAGTTCTTGCTACAATATGACTTGAAAGCTAGCTCTACATTTATATATATATATATATATGGTCTGCAGTGCCTCTTAACTAAACTCCCAATTGCCAAAAGTCCTACTTCTTGAAGCAGCTTCCTCCATGGTGTGACTGTTTTTCTATAGCTGTGACTATTTAGACATTGTATATCTGCTCTTATAGCATACAGTATTTCCTACTGATCCAGTGTCTCTGAAAATAAGACTAATGATATGAAAGGGGAAAGAAAGGAAATCCCCATGTACATTATCCCCATTCCCTTGTTGCTCTCAGATTTAGAAGATAGTTCTCGTTTCATAAGTATCTTCCAACTATCACTCTGAAATTCCTCCAGGGTCCGGCCCTATTCATTCAGCCAATCACTATTCTTTTGAACGGTGCTTTCACATTTCAAAAAGGGATCTGATCTTGTTTACATTTATCATATATATCTACTTTAACTGAGGTGAGAAAGGGAGGCAAGTAGTGGAACCTCTTCAGGAAAATGTCATTTTACATTTAAAATTCATTGACCCAGAAAATCTTTTGGGTCTATTAAATCTCTTTTTATCAAATCTTTAGTTATAAAAGATGTTCCCACTGTTTGTCATGTAGCCCCAGAGTCAGTACTGAATTTAGAGCTGGAATATTTGGATTTGAATGTCAGTTTTGACATTTACTATCTATGTTTGATTGAGAAAGTTCTTTGGATCTCATCTTTATCATGAAAGGGAAGAGGGGGCTAAATACACTCTCAGGTTACCTTCTAGTTATGAATCTACAACATGTAACTTTCCTGGAAGATGACACTTGCAGAATTAGCTTTGATTTCAAAATGGTAAATACAGGCAATCTATCTATAATACACTGGTTGGCAAGAAATGAAATGAATATATTATAGACTTAAATTAGGATTATAACAGGATATTTGGCTTCCATGTCATAGTGAGAGAGAGGAACTATGATAGAACATTTCATAATTCTGTGATTGAATGGACCCACCACATAAATGGTTCTGTAGTGTGAATAGAGTTCATCATTACTAGGATTTTACATTATGATATTTGTGGGCATTATGGTAGACTTTCCAACACAATGGTTTTGCATATTATAAAAGAACTATAAGAGATTCAAGCTCAGCCTTTGGTGAGGGTGGGGCTAGTATCATGGTTTTTGTGAAAGTAAAAGCTCCATCATAATCATTAGGGTCTAGAAGGGATCAGAGTGTGGTTTCAGTGTTTGGGTTTTTTCAAAACCCTAAAGCTATGTCATGCAGGTTTTTCAGCATAGATGTTACAACACAACTGAGAGAAGCAGCCAAAAATGTGGGTGGAGAGGAGGGAAAAGTCGGTGTTCCTGTTTCTTACATGTTTTCTTTCTATCCTTAAGGAAAAGGCAGTCATCATAGAAGTTCCTGAGAAATATGCAGATGAAATAATAATAAGAAAATCAGTTGACATTTTGGGTGATATCTTAATAAATATAATGCCTTATTTCAGAAGAACAAGAAAGTATATATTTTGATACAAGATAATCTCAAGTAGAATAGGCAGAAAAGTTGGAAGATCAAGAAAATCATTATTTACTAATAGGAGAAAATTCCAGAAGAATCATTTCCCTTCCTATAACTTCCAAGAAAATTACTTGTCATTTTCATCTAAATATTGAGTGGGATAGTTTGATATTCTGGTTCCAAAACTCAAGAAGACAATAGAACATTGATTAATTTATCCCACTTTTTTTCTTTCAAAAACAGCATCATAAAAATAAACAATTC
Source organism: Macrotis lagotis (assembly GCF_037893015.1). Lineage (NCBI taxonomy): Eukaryota > Metazoa > Chordata > Mammalia > Peramelemorphia > Peramelidae > Macrotis > Macrotis lagotis. The sequence goes on along the minus strand of NC_133663.1, from coordinate 79,641,263 downwards.
TAAAAGATTTAAAGGCTCTAATCAACATAATTATCAAACATGATTCCAGAGGATAAAGGAAGAACCCTGTTCACCTCAGAGCAAAGAGATGTTGATCTAATATATAGGATATAGGATATGAGAAACATGGGAATGTTTCTTGGATGTTACTTAATCTAACCCTTCCATTTTGTAAAGATTAGACCCTGAGAAATTAAGTGACTTGCCTAAAGTCTTTCAGCCAATAAGTAACAGAGTAGGGATTTGAACACATGTTCTGACTCTAAATCCTAGTGTTCATTCCATTACTCCATCTTACTGAAGATCAAAAGTCTTTGCCTACAAGACACACATGAAAATAGAAAAATTCGGTCCTTAATCCAGATATTTTTCTCTATGTTCCTAGATAATCAATTTTCAGAAATATTTGGATAGGGGACCTGAGTTTTTGAGTGTTCGTCTGAACATTTGGCATCCAGTCAATGGAATCATAAGCAGGAAAAATTTTTAGATAGCAATGAGAAGTTGGTTGTCATTTAGCTACTCATTTTATCACCCTCCACTTCTTTTCACTGATGTATGCATGGTGAATAAAACTAATACATTGCTGAATGTTGCACTGACTTACTTAAATATGAGTTTTTTGGTTTTTAGCATTTCTCCAATTTAAGTCTTGATATCTGTTATATTTATTTTAACCTTGTGAATTTATATTTCCTCTTTTGATCTATCCTAAATATAATGTAAGTTATTTGACCTCTCTGATTTAAAAAAAAACTTAAATCCCAAATTACAATCTTTGATGTTTGCTTGCTTGTTTATTGCAATTGCTGTTTTAAAGGGAGTGGACCTGAAAGTTTATCTGTTCTAGAAATACTATGACTATGAAAATGGGACACATTTTGAATGTTCAGTTGTGGGATGTATTTGTCATGGACACTCCAATTGGTACCACCTAGCCAGGTATGAGCCAAGGGAAACAAGTTTGCTGTTACTATAAAAGCATCTGAAATTCCAGCACTACAATGGGTGAGAGGAGGAAGCTTCATTTGGCTTATCTCTCCACCCAAGTCTGACTACTTTGTGCCATAGTTTGTCTCAGAATGTGGGAGCAGAGTATTTGCTTTAGAGAACCAGTTATGGAAAATCAAACAGTGGGCTCTCACCCTCTGCTCTTTATGGAGAACAGTATGAGTCTGTGGCTTTACCTTTCTGAAGTCATTGCCCAGGTTGCTGCTCACAAAATTAGGGGATATCCACCTAACTATGAACTCATGGAGTTAAATATTGTCCCAATGACTCTTGATTGTAGAATCAAACTGATTCAGAGCTGGAGAAATTCTTAAAGGTTACTTCATTTTTCAACTAAGAAACTAAATGGAATAGTGGAAAAATTATTGGACTTGGAAACAGGTTCAAAACTTGTCCCAAATACTTATTAGTTATGTAATGGACAAACCACTTTACATCTCTCAGCCTCAGGGTTTTCATCTGCAAAATGTAGATATTAAGGTAGATACTAAGGATCAATTCATATCCTTTGGAAATCTTAAATCACTATCTGAATATTATCAATAATTATTTTATGAGTAAGAAAATGAGACCCAAAGAAATTGAGAAAATTGACTAAGGTTCTATAACTAGTAGGTAGCATTGTCACTCTCCACTGGGTAGTAGGTTATGGGTAGCAATTGGTGGTAAAATGGATCCTGGAGTCTGGAGGACTTGAGTTCATATATGACCTCAGACATTAGCTCTACATCCTTGGGCAAATCACTTAAACTCTATCTCAGTTTTCTTTACTTTATTTATTTGTTTGTTTGTTTGTTTGTTTATTTATTTATTTCCCAGGGTTATGAGGATCAAATGAGATAATACTTCTAAAGTGTCTAGTGTTGTGTGTGGTAAATAGTGGACACTATTTACATACTGGTTACTATTATGTGAACCTAAGCCTTCTGCCTTCAAATTCATTACTCCTCATTATGTTATGCTGCTTCCTTAAGTGTTTGCATCACAGAGAATGGTATATGCTGGGAAGATGTAACTGTCTATTCCTTCTTAGTCAATGAAGTGTCTTACTGTACTTATTTCAGATGTGTTTGTGGATTAATTAAGGAAAGTGATTCAAAACTATGTTTTTGCTTTCTGGCTCCCTACCCCATCAAAATAGAATCTGGTATCAGTTTTCTAGAAGGAAAATTTTACATTAATGAGAAGATATTTCTTTAAGTATATTAACCCAACCAGATAGCTATGTTTTAAATGAAATATTAAATAGAATGTAGTTTAAGGCACCATTGAACAAGAACTTTATCCCATTATAAAGGAATTTAGGGCATCATTTATGGATAGGAAGGTCCTATGCCAACTTTTAAGACAACCACAGAAAATAAATTTGAATTTAGTAACTAGGGAGGTGAAAAGGAGGAACATCTCACTGACGTCTCCTTGAACAATTAAAAATTTAACTCTTTAGAGAGAACAGGCAAGTGAATGCACTAGTTATGCCTACTAGGATCTTCTATAGGTAGTTTGTAGATGGGGGCCTGGAGACCAGAAGCACATTATTTAAATTCACCCCACTGTGGAGGAGGAAGGTTTACTAAATATGGCATTCCAGTCACATTTTACTTCTCCTTAACCTATGTGATTTCTCCTTCTTATCGTAAATGACTTCTCTCCCCACCTCTTTACTGTTGGGTGTCCCTCCTAACTCCTTCCTCTGTCTGATGTTCTCTTCTCCCTCTGCAATACTCCCTTGTGATTGCATTATTTTTAATTATCACTTCTATACAAATGAATCCCAAATCTATATCCAGACCATTGCTATATTTGTAAATAATTAATGGATGACCTGAATGTCTCTCTAGCATCTCAACTCAGAATTTCCAAAATTGTACTCAGTGTCATCTTCCCTAAACAAACCTCCCAACTCCTAAATTTCCCCTATTTCTCTAGCTAATATTGCCCATCTTCATTCATCTCAGAGGTTTTCCTGTCTCTCACTTTCATAATTGGTCAAATGTCAAATCTTGTCAGTTGCACTTCCATGACATTTTTCCTATTTTTCTCTTCTCCATTCTCACTGATAGTTGAGGTCCTCACTCCTTCTATAATTCTAGATTATTTTAATACTATCCTAATTTATTTCTCTTTTCCAATTAATCTTTCACTGAACTCTCAAATAATTCCTCTTAATACAAAAGTCTAATTGCAACCCTTTCATGATCTGATATTTTCACTGGTTCCCTTGTACCTATAGGATAAGTGAACTCCTTAATTTGTCATTTAAAACTCTTCACAGTTTGGTCCCACCTTTCCAGCTATATTTCATTCTACCACCCTTCAAGATCTAAGTGTTAAGCTAGCTAGAAGACTAGCTGTCCCTGCTCTGCTCCTGATCTCTGTCCTCGATCCTTGGGATAGTATTCCACTTACAATCCTGCCTGTTGCTATTCTCTTCCTTGAAGGCCCAGGTCAGGTGTATCCTTCTCTACAGAGGCTTCTCTGATTCCCTACTCCAGATGAAAGGGAGGTCCCTTATCCGTGGATATCCGTGGATATTCAAGTCTTGACATTCTGTCTCTCTATTTCTTTTGCATTTATTGTATGCTAACATTTTACCTCGTATCCTACTTATTTGACTGTAGTAATTGATCCTTGAAAGGAAGAACTGTTTTTTGTTTTTTTAACCATATTTTTATTCCAAATAACCTGCAAATAGTCAAACCAATAAAATATTTTTTTTGCAGTTGAATTGACATTAGAATTAGATGACTCTGATATTATGGGATCAGCTTTTGGTTCTTCCATATCCTAAGTGTAACCTTGAGGTATTGGCAAATTTTTTGAACCTTGGTTTCCTCATTTATAAAATGAAGGCAAAAATGCTTGCATTACCTTGCAGAGTGGTTGTAAAGATCAAATGTGTTAACTATTTAATGTACATTGTTACCCTGAACATGCTGTACTGCAATGTAAAATTCTCCATAAAGGTGGGGTCTAGGATTTTTTTTGTAATTTTAATAGCTTCTTTCAGTTAGCTAACTGCCATTAGAAAATGATTGCTGAATGAATTATGTGAATGAATTTTCTTTAGCACAATGATACAGTCATGCTCAAACTGCCTGATAAGCAGGCTCAGCTCCTTCCAAACTGTTTTCTGACCCTCCTTTGTCTTCCTTCCTTAGGTTAAATCTGCTTGCTCTCATCTAATCTTTACCTCTCTTATCCAAGGCATTAAAGATGCATAATTTATATTTTCTGTCAAATTTGATGATTTTAAATTATAATGAATATTTTATGCCATAATGCATCCTTTTTTCCTGATATGCTCAAATTGATTTGTTCAACAACCATTCAGTCAACATTTACTTTTTGCAGTTTCGAGGATCCCTGTGTTCCCTGTGAACCCTTTATTGTTTGGTATATTATTTCTGTATTGTAACTGAGTTTCTGACCACAAAATTAAAATTTTCATTTACAGAGGTATTTTTCTCTCTGAATACACAGGCCACCTAAGATGTCCTCATTTTTTTCTGTCATAAGAGCTTACCTACTATCATTGGTCTTGTCTAATATCCTTTCTGAAAGCTTTTTCTGATCTCTCAGGTTGTTAGTGCTCTTTTCTTTCTCAATTCTGTATAATCTTATCTATTTATCTATTTATTTAAATATAAGATCCTTGAGGGAAGGTTTTTTTAATTTTTATTTTTTTTATCTCCAGTGCCTAGTAAATTACTGTGCACAAATTAGGTGCTTGGATTATCTTGCTGGTTTGTGAAAACCCAGTTTAGAATAAATAAATAAGGTATTTTCTTCACCATTAAACAGCAGGAATAAACAAAACTTTTACTTAAAATTTAGTAACATCTGCTGGAGTCATAATTTCTTTTTATTCTGTAATTAATATGGATCAAGATGGTTCTCTTCTGTCTTTCAGTATTGATTCACATATTTAAACAATGATTATTTTTTTTATATCTCTTGTGCTTCTGGGCTAAAGAATTCCAATTTTATTACATTTCTTTTTGTCTTATTTTCTAATCCCTTCACTTTTTATAATTTCTTCTTTGCATTCTTTTAATTTTTGTTTAAATCTTATTTGTGTGACCAAAAATTAAATGTTGATTAACAGTATCATGTGATACAACTCTGTGGTCAAATTGTTTTATTCTTCTTTCTTTATCCTAATATATCAGTTTCATGATCAAGCTTTGGGATAATAGTTCATGCTTGGTTGCTATAACCAAAGAAGCTTTTTTTTTAAGGCAATGGTGATAAGGGACTTGCTCAAGTTCACAGAGCTAAACAATTATCAAGTGTCTGAAGTTGGATTTGAAAACAAGTCCTCCTGACTCTAGGATTGTGCTCTATCCACTGTGCCATCTAGCTGCCCCTGCCAAAGAAGTTTTGAAATAGTGGTCACCCTACTGTTGACAAAACAATTCCTTACAAGATGGTCAGGCTGTTGGTGATAAGCCAATATTTAGCTAGGCAAACTTTAGAAATTAGAATCAATATGTTTCTATGAGTATACTCAAAACGTTTTCTTCTTCCTTTTTGTTTTTTGCAAGGCAATGGGGTTAAGTGACTTGCCCAAGGTCACACAGCTAGCTAATTATTGAGTGTCTGAGGTCCGATTTGAACTCAGGTCCTCTTTACTCCAGGACCAGTGCTCTATCTACTGCGCACCTAGCTGTCCCTCAAAACCTTTTCAATAGGATATAACCTGCCAGAACTCAGGCCCATCTGGCATAGGTTTCAAGGATCCAGGGTTGATTCCAGAACCATGGAGCACTGGGATAGAAAATTATAGAGGAGAGGTCTGACAAAATGGGTATGAGTAGGTTTCAGCTAGTAGCAATGAGAAAATTTGAAGAACCATAGGAGTAAAGAAGGAAAGAGAAGAGAATATTTCTTTTTTAAACAATTTTAAGTGGCAGCTAGGTGGTGCAGTGGATAGAGCACCGGCCCTGGAGTCAGGAGTACCTGAGTTCAAATCAGTCCTCAGACACTTAACAAATGCCTAGCTGTGTGGCCTTGGGCAAGCCACTTAACCCCATTGCCTTGCAAAAATCTAAAAAAAATGTAAAATCGCTATAACTTTCCATTCCTTAGTTGTGTTTTCTGGAAGAGAACTTTTAAAAAAATTGTTTTCTAACTCAGATGATAATTTTTTTTTTCATTTTAAAATATCAGAGGATCAGCAAGATAATAAAAATATAAATATTTTAGTCTTCTCAAAAATCTTGCTATATCAATATAAGAATTTATAAAATTTTACATTTTTAAATGCTGTTTTCTAGATTTAAATATAACCATCTCTCTATTCTGTGATCCAGCTCCCTCAAACTATGTTCCTCCATTCTTTCCCTCCATGTTTTAAAGTGTGGAATCAAAGCATGTTAGGGCTAGATGAATTGGTCCCATTTTCATAATTTACCTCTATAAATATTGAAGGCTATAAGAGTTCAGTTGACTTCTTAGGATCAGACAACCAGCTGCAGATCTGGGCTAGATCCTAAGTCTCTTGCCTTCCAACTTTGATACTTTTTTTTAATTTTTTCCTTTCTTAAGATGTTTATCCTATTGTCAGTTTTTGAGGTGCCAAAGTCAAACCTCCATGGCAGTAATCTAAAATGACAGTATAAGAAACCATCAAACTTAGCCTCCAAATATAATTCCTCTCTCACCTCCCTGAGTCACATCTTAAATGGAGTCTTTCATGTGGTGAGATACCAATAATTAACCAAACAAACTAATTATTATTCAGGAAATTTTATAGCACTCTCTTCTCTTCTTATGGAACTGGAGAGGGTGGAGGAAGTTGGAAAACCCAGGAAGGACTTCTCATTCAACTTGAGTAATTCTCATGAAGAGACTCATTCCTTACTTATGACCTGAATCCAAGTGTGGGCACAGTGCCGGGAAGTAAAGGTGCAGCACCCTTTACATACCTGAGCTGGGCAATCTCAGTGGCAATTCCTATACCGCAGGCTGGGGCTGATGTAAAAAGAGGTCAGTTATAAAATACCTGCAACCCTTCTTTCTGTACTCAATTCCTCTGTTGCTGAATTCTCCAAAAGAGAATATCAATGAGCATTGTTCAACCTGAACTTGTGGTTTGTTTGGCTGCTAGGATATTCCACACCTATTCCTGGTTTACTTTTCTCACTATTAATCTGTTTCTATGGACGTAGACAAATGGAGAGAAGAAAGGACATTGTAGATTGTAGGCAATTAGTGTTTTAATAAAGGGAAGATTAAATTTAAAGGACTTGGAAGGGTAAAAGTTGGTAAACAGACTAATGTTATCTTTTTGCATTATTCTAACCTTATATTAGGAGACCAGTTTGGAAAGGGAATATTACTATCTCTCTAAGAATCTCATTAAACAGTAACAGTCAAATAGGTACCTTCACAAATAATCAGCATCTTTCTGAAGCCAGACAGAGAAAGTTGTAAATCATTAGGAAGTCTTTTACCTGTTAAGTTTCCACAGAAATTTTTTAGTGTTTTAAGAAAGAAAAAAATATGTTTCTTTAAAATTTAAATTCTATTCTGACTAGTGTAACTTCCACATATAGACTAAAGAGAAAAATAAAAATTATAGTCTTATTCTTACTTTCTGTGACTCTCCCAAAGAACACCATATAATTTATTTTATGGTACAATATATAAATTGTATCTTGCCACTGATTTAAGTAATAATTAATTAAGGGCAGGATTATTAGCTTCATTGAGGGAATAAGAATGTATTAAAATGAATGCTCTTTGATTTGCTATTTTGGCATTCATGAAAAATACCTATGTTCATTTATTGAAGTGTTTGGATAGGCAGAGTCTATTTCTTGGCCACCTATGATGTATATGCAAATTGATCATGAGATTTAAAAATATCATTTTTCACTTGGCTATTGTTACAACCTATTCCTGTTTCCACCAGATATTTGAGAGAGTTCCCAGAGAATAGATTTGTGGAAAGTGATCACCTTGTGACCCAATGGATTAGACAAACAATGAAGTTGCCTCCAGCAAATTATGCAAAAATAAGGAAAAGTGAATTTCCCAATTTAGAGAGTTAGGGGTCACCATATAATCCCTCTATAAGCTAGATGAGTTCAATGAAATGTAGTGTTTTATTTATTAATAATGAAGATGTTTTTCTCCCTCTCATCTCATCCCAAACGTGTTTTAAAAAAGAAAAACAGGAATAAAACTTTTTTAACATCTAAAACAATATATAAAATAGTAAAAATATCGACCCATCTCTTAACAAAATATGTCTCATTTTCAACCCTGAATTCATCACCTCTCTGTCCAGAAGTGGATAGTATGCTTTATTATTGATGTCCTAGAATCATTGTTGGTCACTGTTTTGATCAAGTTCTCAAGGCTTTCAAAATTACTTTTATAATATTATTATCTTACAAATTACTATCCTGGCTCTACTCCCTTCACTTTGCATCCATCCATACAATTTTGTTCATGTTTCTGTGACATGATTGATTCTTCTCACCATTTCTTTTGTCACAACTGTATTATTTTACAATGATATACACCATAATTTTTTTTTAACCATTCACCAGGTGATGGGCATTCCTGGAGCTTCCAGTTACATGCTAAAAGAGCTGCCATAAATAGTTTTTTCTGCATATATATCATTTTCTTCTTTCTTTGATCTCTTTGGAGCATAATCCTAGTAGTGCTATCTCTAGATAAAAGTATATGCATAATTTAATAACTTTTAGGATATAGCTCAATTACTTCCCAAAATGATTATGAATTTCTAGAACCACCTGGTGCATTTTTTCCATAGACCCTCCAACATTTGTCATCTTGTCTACTCTTTACAGTGAATATAAGAGGAAAAAAGAACACTGGATTTGGAGTTAGGAACGACCTGAATTTAAGTATCACTTTTGAATCTACTAGCTATGAAAAAGTCATTTAACTTTTGTGAATCTGAGATTTCTTATGTTTAGAAGACATGGAAAGATAATAAATACTTTCTTTTTGAGGCTTGTGAGGATCAAATTAGATAATTTGTCTAAGATGCTTTTTAAATCATCAGATCATACCTCTAGAACTGGAAGGAACCTTTGATGTTATGTAGCTCCTTATTTAATAGATGGAAAAGCTGAGGACATCATTGTAGAGTTATGACCTAGAGATTTGTTAAGTGGTCATCCAAGGTGATACAAGTCAAGGATCATCCAAGTGATAAGTGACAGAGTTAGTATTCAAACTCCAGTTCTCTGTCCCCAAATCTAATTTGCTTTTCACTTCCTCACATACTTTTCTATATCTAGGATGACAGAAACTCTTGTTCCAGTCATCTCATCACTAAAATATTGCCAATGGATATTATCATTAAGTTCTACCTCATCTATTTGACTTAAATTAGGCATCTTTGGTCAAGGTCACAGTGCAGGTTGAACTAGAGCCTAAAAAACTAGCAAACAAAAAAATTTCCAAATCACTAGACAAATACTAATAAAAATTAAATACCAAAGTTTTTTTTTTTTTTTAACATACCTAGTAAGTTGGCAAAGGTGACAAAAGATGGGGATGAACAATACTGGAGTGATTATAGAAATATATTTTTCTACTCATACATTTTGGTACACTGGTGAATGATTAGTAAAACTGTGAATTAGTCTAATCATTATGGAAAGAAATTTGGATTATACTAATAAATGAGTAAAATGACTATATGCTTTAAAGCTAGAGATTCTACTGGGAGGTATATACCCCAAGGAGATCATTGAAAAAGAGAAATGTTCTATATACATCAAGATATTTATTGAAGATTTTTTTACATAAACAAAAAAGACATTGATTGAATAATGACTGAACAAATTGTGCTACATGAAAGTGATGAGATATTACTGTGTTGTTACAATTACTATAAAGAAGTATGGGAAGAGTTATATGAGTGATACAAAATGAAATCAGCAGAAGGAAAATAATCTACTCAATGACCATGAAGATCTAAAATGAATAGAATAACTACCATGCCAAAAAGTGAAAACTGAATGCTGCAAAATATAGTGACCAAGTTTGTGCCCAAAAAACAGATATCAGAAAAGATCTGCACGTCACTCCTTTATAGCAATAGTGGTTTGTGTCTATGAAATGTTGCATATAATATCAGCATTTTAATATTTGTTTAGTTTTCCTGAACTTTTTACTTCTTCCTCTTTTTAAATTCTTTATTCAATGAAATGATTTTCTGGAAAGGGAAGGAAGAGAAGATTACGAAGAGAAATGTTCCTGAGAAAACGAAAGTATCAATAAAATTATTTTCTATCAAATCCTGCTCTTGCCAGTGAATCATGATGAATGCTATTTCCTTCCAGTGTGAAATGGAAAGTATGTATCATTTATTGAATCATATATTACACTCCTGTCAATATATTTCAAAGGATAATTCTCATTGCTGGGAGGGAGAGAGAGAGAGAGAGAGAGAGAGAGAGAGAGAGAGAGAGAGAGAGAGAGAGATACATGGCAACTTTATTCTTTATTTAAAAGGAATAACATGTTGTATATAATAGATTTATAGTTTCATGTGCAATTATCTTTTTATTATGTATTATGGAAATGTTTGGTTATACTATAAACTAAAAATAAAATATTATTGAATAAAATAAAGCATTTAAGGAAAACTGAAAAAAAAACTTGGTTTTAATTAATGAGCTATTATCTCAGTAAAGACATAGACCTATCAATTGTACAATGCATTTAATATAACCCTTGACCAAAAAATTTTTTAGAAAATCTGTTTCTAGAATTTTGGAAGTTTTTGCTGTACTGATACATAATGTCCCATATACTTTCTGTGAACTGGCTCATTCAAAACAAAAAATGAGAGTTGCAAGTACTGAGTCACAATATTTCTCCAAGAAAACCAAAATTGGACATTGTACTTGATTAATAACAGCATGGTTCAATAGCACAGATTTTATTTAATGGCTTGAGTAGCAAGGGGCAACCATTTTTAAATAAGGCATATAAAATTATACCTCACTGCTTTCCATGAATTTAATTGAAATTGAACTGAAATAAATTTTTGAATCTTCTTTTAAGTATTATGAGAAATGTGCTTTATATAGAGATAATTTTACTCTTGACTTGAAAAAAAATTTAATGTTGATAATTTGAAAGTGTGAGGAGTCCAGTAGGAAGTCTAAGTTTTCTAAATGATTCTTTCCATCACAGATTAATTTGCTTATAAAGACCAACATAGTTCACTAAAATAGTTTTAAAGAGTTTACAGTGATGTACTAAAATTTTAGAATATAGTGCTGGTCCTGAGGAAATGAAAATAATTTATGAGGAAAAGTTTGTTGATAGCAAGGAAACTAAAATCATTTTACTTTTCCTGGAGGGCTGAACTGAGTCATGGGCATAGGGATATTTGTTTTCTGATGTCATATGTTGAGTCAGTGACCAACTTTTAGAAAAAAAAGATGTTTTAATATGGCATTCGATCTACTACTCTATGTTCATCATAGTTCAGAAATTTTTTTTAAAAAATTAAATAAAAACATATTCTTATTCCAGCCTAAAACAATCACAGATTCAGAGAAATAGAATGTGAGACTTAGAAGAAACCTTAAAGGTGATTAAATCCAGATCCTTTATTTTTACAGTTGAGACTGAGAGAGATGAAAGCATTCCCATTCTTTTGGGGAGAATAATGTGAACTATTTATTTCTAGTTATATTTATTTTCTAAAACAAAATAATAGGAAAACTATATACCAAGGCAAATAAGACACATACATACATATATGTATGCATGTATATATATATGCAAATATGCATATATATATACATCTTATAGAAATATATGCATGTAAAACATAGGAATATGAAGATTCATCATAATTTCCCAAAGTTCCAAGATGATTTTATAACACTTTCCAGCAGGAAATTCATCACTTTAGACTTCTAGTGAAGGTTATAGACCAGAATAATATTCGAAATGTATAAACTAAAATTCATAGAATTATAAAGGAAACACATTTTATTGAAAAATAGTTAAAAAATTATTTTTTTAAAAAAACAAGTTTATGAGCCCCAGTTCTAAAGAATAGAATAAATGTGAATCAGAATCACAAATTGAAGTTGGTTGGATAACTTTTGTAGAAATTCTTATTTTGCACACTTATAAGTCTTCCTATGGAAGAAGTCTAATGATCCCTTTCAACAATAATTTTCCAAATGACTACAGATGCAAATGACTAGAGCCCTGCTGATTTTTACAGACTTTATGGGGTAGGCATCAATCAAACAGAACCATTTTAATCTATATGACTCCTCATGATTCTCTTTTCTCTGTCCCTATTTGCACATTTTATGCTCTCTTGGTTTTGTGTAGTGTTTCCATTTACTTTCTTGTTTATTATATGCTCAAGTCCATACTAGTTGTCAGTCTCAGGGATCAGCTCAGGGATCAACAATCCAAATAAATTTTTAAAATTCTACAAATATTTACTATATTTAGGACATTCTGCTATGATATGAGGATATGAAGAGAAAATGTCCAACTATCTCCTGCTCTCAAGTTCCTTACATTCCATAGGGAGATGTAGATTTAACAAAGACAAAAACAGCATAAAGCACTTTGAACAGGAAATGAATACTAATGATTTAAGAAGTCCCCACAGAAGTACTGGAACCTCAGTTGAATCTTGAAGGGAAATCAATATTCTGAAAGGTAGACAGTGCCTTCTAGGCCCTGGGAAAAAGCAAAACTGAGAGATACATTCTCATTTTTTAAAATTTAGTCTAGTTTAGCTAGGTCATATCCATAAAGAGTGTATTAATGTTAAATAAAATAAAATGGAGAAAGATATCTGTGAATCAATTTGCACAAAATTTTAAGTGTGAGGATAAGAGTAGAAGCAACCATAGGCAATAGAGAGGATTGCTTATAGTTTTCTAGCAAGAATATGCCCAGGCATTAAAAAAAAGATTGTTATTACAAGTCTATGGAAGATGGATTAGAAAAAGGAAGAACCAGAAGCAGAGAAACCAATAAGGAGGCTATTCAAATAGTCAAGGAGGAAGGAAATGAGAAACTGAATTAGGCTGGTTGCCATATACGTAGATTGAAGGGATCCTGAGTTAGAGAGAGGATTGAGCAGATGAGTGGATAAGTGGGATAAAGGAGATAAGAAACAAATACAACTTTGTGGCATGAACCTAAATAGGAAAATATGTGTATAATGATGTTCACATTTTATAAAGGATGAAGGCTGTTAGGAAGATAGCAAGTGTTATTTTGTGCATGTTGAGTTTGAAGTGCATATGATACCTCCACAATGAAAGATCAGTAGGTACTTTGGTCCTCTGGCTTTCCAAGTTATATAAAATTTATATAAATATAACCACTTATACAAATCTTAGTATTAAATATAGCATGAATGCCTTTATGTATTCCATAATTAGTTCAGTGATGGAGCCTGAAGAGGTCATATAAGACTAATATAGAGACTATTCTCTAATGCAAAAAGGCATACTCTCTACCTCAGAGACAGTCAATTTTGTTTGTTCTCTGTGTGTTTTTGAAACAGAGAATGGGGTCTCTAATGATGCTTTTTTATTAATTTGGATTCTAATTAAACTATTGAATATGATATTAGGAACTCCACTGAGGATATTTAATCAACCATAGGAACTTTTTAAAAGGCAGTTAAGTTGATCTTGCATCCATCTGACATATTATTTTTCAAAAATGCCACTGTCATGTTACTCCTCTACTCAAATTATTTCAAGGACTTTCCATTTTCTGTAGGATGAAGTCCAAATTCTTTAGACCCTCTGCAATGCCTGCCACACGCCCTTATCCCTTACTCTTGTTCAGTATGAGGAACAGAGATTGGACTTGTGATTTCATTAGCATGGGGCAGTAGCTCTTCAACTTTTTGGTCTCAATTCCCCTTTATATTCTTAAATATCATTGAGGACCCCACAAAAAGTTTTTATTTATTTGGGTTATATTCATCAGTATAAATTCCTTTAAAATTAAAATTTCTTTCTTATTATTTTGAAAATAGTTTTGACCTCATGATTCTCCTTCTGCCAAATTTGAGAAGGGATTCCTGAGAAAACACTTTAGGAACCACTGGCATAGGGAAATCCCAAATGAGAAACTCCTTCTACCAATATGAATTAATCTTTTTTCTGCAATTTATAGTCTTAAAAAATGAATGAGCACTAAAAAAGCTACATGACTTGTTCAGGATCACACAACTCATCTTTGTCAGAGACAAGACTTAAAACCATATTTTCCAGAAGTCCAGACCAATGCTGTGTGAGATAAAACAAACTTCCATTAAATATTCTACATTAAGCATTCATGTTTGGAGCTATGTTGATCTGTTCATTTCCTCCTAAACACAATTTGTTTATACTCATGTTCTCTCCAAGTCATGCCCCATACTTAACATTCCCTCTCTGTTCTTTTTTTTATCAAACTTTTTTATCTTTCAAACATAATTCAAATCCTCCCCTCCTCTAAACTATAATATTTATTGCCTATGACTCCCATTTGATTCATGATGCTACATTACCTTCTAACATTAATCAAGTTCTTTAATAGTGTATGTTTTGTTTAGCCTTTAAACTTGTGCAGGTTTTAGACAGATCATACCTTAGATGAACTTCTTTCTGGTCACCTCAGCACTTAACAGCGCAACAAAAAGTATTGAATGAATGAGTAAGTTAATGAGTGAATGGATATGGAACGTTTCCTTAATCCATGGAAATTTAGAGAGGACAACTAGACAGAACATTTCTCCTCAATCATATATCACTTGAGAATCTTTATACTTGTAGTTCAACCTGTTGAATGACTTTGTCTACTATTAGACAATGAATAGGTGATAGTCAATCTTTTTTGATTCTATCTTCTGATTAGTGCACCATCAGTTGCATTCTATGTGCAGATGATCATACTTGAATGTTAACAGGGCTAGAGAAACTATCTCATTTATTATTCAGTTTATTATTATTTGGAGCAACTACCTAGCATAAATTTCTCTTTTCTTCCCCCAGTCCCATTCTTCCTTCCTTCCTTCCTTCCTTCCTTCCTTCCTTCCTTCCTTTATTGCTGCCTTGCATCCTTCCTTTCTTCCATCCTTTCCTTCATTTCTTCCTTGTTTCCTTCCTTTATTGCTTCCCTGCTTCCTTGTTTCCTGGTTCCCTGCTTGCTAACTTCCATCCTTCTTTCCTTCCTTCCTTCCTCCTTCCACCTTTCCATCTTTCCCTCCCTCCTTCCTTCCTTCCATCTTTCCATCCTTCCTTCTATCTTTCCCTCCTTCCCTCCCTCCTTCCTTCCTTCCTTCCTTCCTTCCTTCCTTCCTTCCTTCCTTCCTTCCTTCCTTCCTTCCTTCATTTCTGTATATTAGCCTCATGGGGACTTACATCCTCCCTATTTTTTAAGGACTTTATAAACTGACAGATAATGATATGGTACCTACTCCAAAGTGCTTCACTGATAGTATCTAATTAAACCCTATAGTATTCTTTGATCACAGTTCAGATCATAGGTGGGAAAACAGAAATAGAGACATAAGAAATATCAAATGATGTGACTAGAATTTGGAACTGTCCTGACAGCTTTCAATGCCTGTGGGGCAGGCAACATATGTAGGCATTCCCACCCCCTCTATACCTTGAAGTTGTAGAATACTGCTACCAAGACCACACAGTAAGTTGAAGAGACTGAATCAGTGCCAGATTTCCTTTTTATTTAATTTAAATACTAACACACAGAAAATCCTGCTTTAATGTCCACGTCCAAGTGGCACATTGTGCAATTTTCCCCAGTATCCCAGTCATTTAAAAATTGTACATAATTCACATGTCTATGGTTCTTATATCACTTTCTCCTGATATTAAAGGGTTTAGAGGAGATAGGCAGTACAATTATGGTTGTTCAGTTCTTTGTGACTTTTTACTTCTACTGATTTTGGTCATTGTCTTCTTTTTCCTAAATCCTTTAATCTGTTGTGGGCAGCTTGGTGACACAGTAGATATGAATGCCCAATCTAACCTCAGACATATACTAGTTGTATCACCCTAGGCAAGTGACTACCACCTGTTTTCCTTAATTTCTTCATCTGTAAAATAAGCTGGAGAATTAAATGGAAAACACAGTTCAGTATATTTGCCAAGAAAATCCCAAATGGGATCATGAAGAATTGGATATGACTGAAACTGACTGAAAAACAACACAATTATCTACTGCTCCATTACTACTCCATGTGTTCCTGGTGCTTACAGTACCAATAGACTATAGCTGATAATATAATATATACTGATTATATATATATATATATATATATATATATATATATCATATATATATATAGTGATAATATACAATAATACTGATAAGATTGAAAGGAACATAAGTCCGTGATTCTCTAGTTTTTATTCTCTCTAATGTTTTATTGTAACTTACTGTTTCATTTGTTTTTGTTCCATATCTTCATCTACCATATTTCATAACAATTATTCAGTTTTCAAACTGAGTGCATATATATATGTATACATATATATATATATATATATGTATATTAATTTATATCCTTAAACTTGGTAGAAGTGAAGAACACACACCAATGCTTTAGGTGGAGGGAAATATTTTACCAGAGAAGATGATTAGATACAGCTCTGCATGTTTAAGGGCAATTCCTATTGTCACTTACTTGACAGAAAAAAATAGTTTTGCATATGGCAAAGTGTTTGTATATGTACATTCAGCTGGACATGTGTTATAAAATGTGCCTTCTTTAGCAGTTTGAGTATATAGCACACTATATTTATAAGTGTATTTCCCCCTATCCTCACTTCTCTCCTCTATGCTTTCTTTTTCTCTTTTCTCCCCATCTGAAATTTTGAGAAAAATACCCTTAGCCCTCTTTACTTTCTGAAGAATAGGATGGAGAAGGTGGGGAACTGCCAGGGAACTATGCAAAACCAACTGTTCCTACTTAAAGATACTTCTCTAAGTCAGAGCAGAAAAGAAAACTAAACTTATATCAGAATACTTGCCATTGATTAGGATAGAGAAGGTTGAAAACTAGACACAATCAGTCTTTTACTCCCTCCTAACCATATCATGTTTGCATCAGAAATTTCCTTTTCATTTTTCCTATCTTTCAAAACTAAGGTAATAGGGATGTTCTTCCAATAATAGAGTTCTTAATTATTTTTATGTCATGGACTCATTTCGCAATCTGAATAAAGATTGTAGACGTATAGAATAAAACATAATATTGCAAAGGAATGTTTTAAAGATTGTGTCATAGAAATGAAGATCTCAGTGATACCAAACCAAAAAAAAACATGTATTAAACTTTTTCCAAGTGCCAGGCACTATGGTAAGGGCTGAGAGTACAAATAGAGGCAAGAAATAGCCCCTGCCTTCAGTGAGTTTACAATTTAACGGGGTGGACATTATGCAAGCAAATATGTACAAAGTAAATTATACAAAGGATAAATAGGAAGTTATTAACAGAGGGAAAGCAATTCCACTCCTGTTTTAGAATGAAAATACTTAGTTTAAAAATACTTCAAGATTTAAGATTTCATTGCAATGAATACTTTTGCTACAGACACTAGTCACATACTCTCTCTGGCTTAGAACACATTCTTTCTGAGTTGGGTTTGCCAAAAAATTAATCACTTGGTGACTAGTCTTACCATTTTCATGCATGGGAAAAAAAAGAAATTCAATGGTAAGTTGAAGAATGAATGATTGAAATCCCATTACATTTTTGTAGCTCCATCAAAGATCAGGACCATTTTGTACTTTCACAGTAATCAGTTTCAAAGGTCAACTAAGCTGTTGTTTTGTTTTTCCCCCAAATGATTTTTTTATTTGGACTTATATCCCTGAGATGTTATGAAAAGCAGAAACATATATTCATTGTGTTTTATGCTTTTATTGATTGCCTTTTTTCTTTTCATTAGGAGCCCCTTTGGGATATTATTATTACTGATTGTGTTCCATAGAAAGTTGTATATATCTGGGCAGACAGCCAGGGATTTAATGTCTGCAAATATGTTTATTAGGGAGAGAAAATGTCCCTTAGGATTGTTCCAGGTGTACCATACCAGTAGAAAAATTCTCTCAAGATGAGGTTGAAATACACTCAACCTTTGTTGTTTCTTCATTTAGAGTTATAACCAGCAAAGCCAAGTCCTCAATTATATTGAGATTGAAGTGATGGTTTTGGGAGCTTGGGTCAAGGTGATTCTCAAGGGAATATGTTAGGGGGAGGGGAAACCTTGTGCTAGGTATATTCTCTTCATTTTCCTCCCCAATCCCTACTCCCACCCTCCATGGAAATAATTCAATCAGGTTAATAATCAGTTGTGAACAATGAATATTCTTCCTATCTTGAGAAAAATATAAAGCAAAGCCTAATTCTTCAAGACGATTTGTCCAATAAGGATTTCTAGAAAATATTTCATATTACATCCAATAGGCCCTAAATAAGAGTTTATTGGATTGTAAATCAAAGAAGTGTGTTATTATTTCTATTTCTGCGATTTAATTGCTTTTGCTTTACAAATAGCTTTTAAAAGGCTACATTCACCAATAATATTTTTAAAAAGATAATTTTAAAGAGAATTGAATTTTTGAATTAGAAAAAACTAGAAGAAATGTTCTAATGCCCTTTTTTCTTCATGAGAGCTCAAGAATTAAATTCTCTTTAAGCAATGAAACATAATTTTAAGTCATTCTTTCCCCCAGGCCTTCTTTTTTTAATTAATGATATATTGTCTCTCATTAAGACTATGAAACTGATCATCTATTGCTAGGGTAAATACTCTGAGTCTTGTGGGTATAATTTCTGGCTATGGAACATGGTAAATGACTCTTTAAGGGTTTGAACTGATTCTGGCATTGTTACTAATATGTGCTAACAAAATGAGAAAAGCAGCATATGTTTTTCTAAATATTATGCTTTTGTAGCATTGCTACAAATTAAATAGGGAGAAGATATTGTCTTCAAACTTTTAGGTAGGCAAATATAATCATTTCTAAATTAGAATATTAAACAGTCTGTGATAGCAAGCACTAAAGGGAACAATTGAGGGCAGCCTTTAAAACTGTTCAATGCTCTAAGGATAACCCTTGTTTATTCTTAGATTTACCTTTTTGTTCCTCTTAGCTATTTTAGTCTCAGATACCAAGAAAATGGAAGAATTTGGGGGCAAGTGATGATAGCAGGTAAAAATTGCACCAAAAGATTACAGTAGAAGAGGCAAACCAGTTTCCAGAAATAAAAGGTAACAAATTGCTGAAGACTGGTTTTCCCAGAAGCCTACTCCATTCATCACAGAATCATATCTCTAGCCAATTTAGAATAAAATGAAAATGAATAGTGTGTGGAGATGTAATTGAAGATGTATGTGGTAATAGGAATTTGAGGTGGCCAAGAAAGGAAGTAGGAAATGGCAAAGACTGAGAATGGGAATGACTTTTTGATTCAAACTGTTTCAGTAACTGATCACCATCAATATTGTGTGATAGATAGTCTTTGCTATCCAGTTAGAATAACTAATTTATCCTTCCCACAGCTTGATTCAAGAAAGAGTCTATGCCTCAGAAAAAAAAAAGGATAGGAAAGTATATTTTGGAGGGTGGGGAAGTAGAGCAAGATGGAAAAAGCTGATAGGAAGTATAAGGCTGATTGTGACATTAGAACATTTCTAAAAGATGGATGAGGTATATATAACCAGTTTACCTTGTGGCCAACTGTGCTGATGTTTCATTTCTAGTAAATGTTGCAGA
Source organism: Macrotis lagotis (assembly GCF_037893015.1). Taxonomy (NCBI): domain Eukaryota; kingdom Metazoa; phylum Chordata; class Mammalia; order Peramelemorphia; family Peramelidae; genus Macrotis; species Macrotis lagotis. Next base: position 79,621,457 of record NC_133663.1, on the reverse strand, counting down.
TAAATTCTAGTTTTATTTTTAAGCAAGTTCAATATCAGTCAATTTTGAGACCTTGTTGAAATTTTCTTATAGGGTAGACTTGGACCAGGTGGAAGGAAGATATTTTTCCTATTAAAGGAAATTAGAATTATCCTTGAAATTATGTAAAAGAGGACTGAAAGTTTGGGAATGAAACTATGAGAAAGTGGTTCATAGAGAAAACATGATTCTTTCTGAATCTGAGTCTTCTGAATAGGATTCCAAATTCAATGAAAGACTGAAGTTTGCCTTGTTAGTATTGATTGTTCATCTTTTTTTTTTTTTTTTTTTTTTTTTTGCTTTGGGGAGATATCTAAGCTACGTTTAGTTAGTACATATGGTAGCAAATTCCTGTTTGCCATCATCTTCCCTATGCTAACTAGTAGGTTTTAATTAGTGAATTATTTTCATAAAACTTGCAGTTTGGGATTTCATCTCCCTCACACCACTACCCAAATTTCATCATTCCATACAGACTTTAATCATGATAGTTGTCAGGTGTTAGAAATTGTAAGTACTCCAGGTTTGTTCCTATTTTATATCTCTAGGGGGAGAGAGAGGGAATGAAAGAAAGAGGAGAAAGAGAAAGGAGAAACACAGAAAAAGAGAGAGTGGAAGATAAAAAAACGCAAGAGAAAAGAGAGTGGGGGAAGGGGGGGAGGGGAGAGGAAGGGAGAGAGAGAATATCTTCAGAAAATTCCATTATCATTAGGTGGTGCAGAGGCTACAGCACATGAACTTGAGCAAATAAGACTAGGGTTCAAATGCAGCCCCAGACACTTATTTGCTGTGTGATCTTGAGCAAGTCCCCCTTTTTTTCTGGTTTTTGCAAGTCAGTGGGGTTAAGTGACTTGCCCAAGGTCACACAGCTACTTAATTATTAAGTATTTGAGACTGAATGTGGACTCAGGTCCTCTTGACTCCAGGATGGTGCTGTATCCATTGAATCAACTAACTGCCCCTGCAAGTCACTTCTTTTTTTTAATGTTTTTTTTTTTGCATGGAAAATGGGGTTAAGTGGCTTGCCCAAGGCCACACAGCTAGGTAATTATTAAGTGTCTGAGACCGGATTTGAACCCAGGTACTCCTGACTCCAGGGCCAGTGCTTTATCCACTGCGCCACCTAGCTGCCCCATGCAATTCACTTCTTGACCTTAATTTTCTCATTTGGAAAATGAGAGTAATAATATCTATTGTCCCTGGTTGATGTGAATAATAAATGAAATAATAAACCTGAAACATGCTAAATAAATGCTAGATATTATTATTGTCATTATCTTAGAATAGGATGATATTATTAATCATATTTAGAATGAGGTGGAAAGACTATTTAATAGGATTGAATGAAATCATATTTATAAAGTGTTTTTCAAATCCTAAAACACTATGTAAATAATAGCTATAATAATTACTGCTATTCTTTGTTAATATTATATATCATTATACTATATGATTCTATAAAATTATGTAATATAAAATAATATCCATTTATAATAATATAAAATTATATGTTAGTGCATATATAAAACAAAGACTATGGTTATATAATCATAATTTGAATAATATTTTGATAAGATCACAGATTTCAAGTTGTTAACAGTTTTTATTTCCTCCAAACCCTCCATTTTACAGATTAGGAATCTGAGGTCCAAAAGGTTAAGGCTCTTGCATAAGGTCACATAGATCAAATAAGTGGCAGAAAAAGAATTAAACTTAAAATGGTTTTATCACGAGGTGCTAAAAATAAAAAAAAATCTCAAGAATTTATGACCAAGGCTATTTCTTTAACCCTGATCCTAAAAACACTCTTTGCTAGAATTACATTTTCTTTTGTGTTTAACCTTACCCAAATCAGTTTACTTTTCAGCTCTCTTGGTCAGGAAAAAGCAAGGTCCTTAGTTTCTGAGTCCCAGGGCAAAACTGCTTTGCATAGTGCTCAAATCTACATGCATTCATGAAAACGACAAAATAAAGCATTGTCATTTGTCGATTATGAACTTCATCTTATAGTAATCACTCTATATAAAAATTATAATATGTTAAATTGATCAATTTAATTTTTAAGTTACTAAATTATTCTATTTCACTGAATTTTTACTTTAGTTCAAAATCCAAGTAACTTCTATTCTTTGGTTCTCCTTAAACATAGTTAGTTGTTCCAAGTCGTAACTCCAACTAATTCTCTAACCCGTCTGCACTCTTCCACTCTGTCACCTTCCTAACTCAAAGTCTGGTCATCTCTTTCCTGGATTATTGTGATTACATTCTAAAAAACTTTCCTATATATAATATTTCAAATCAATTCTTCTTCTTACTGCCAAAGTTAGGGTATGAATGAAGGACTGACCCCTTACACAAATACCATTTGCTGCTTTCCCCTTTGTTTGATGAATAAAATACAAACTCCTTATCCAAGATTGCTAAGCCATCCTCTGTCTGATTCTAGACTGCTTTAGTTCACATTTTTGCCCATCAAATGTTCTATGACCTGACCAAGTAGAACTTCTCATTACTATCTGCTCTGGTCTCATTTGCCTTGGTAGCTTTGTATATACTGTCTGAAATGATCTCTCTTCTATTTTCACCTACTGACACTTTCTTGGGGGTAGAAGACAATAGGATTTAAGTGACTTCTCCAAGGTCACCCAACTAGTAAGTGCATGAGGCTACATTTGAATTCAGGTTATCTTAATTCAAGGATCAGTGGTCTATCCACTGAGCAATTTAACCATCTCTGCTTTTCTACTTTGAAAGTCCAAATCAGTCTTGCAGCTTCCTATGTAAATGATCTTTCACTGTATATATCACTGAATCAGACTTATCTTACACAGTTAAAATTATACCTTTTCATGCAGAAGTTTCTTCCCTCTACTAATTGGTAAGGTCCTTGAGGGCAGTGACTTCTCATTTTCATCACTGAATAGCCAATACCTTACACATAGCAATATTTAAGGAATTTTTTGTATATGCATCAATACATTTTAAATAGGATTGCTTCTTATTCATCTTAGGTCCCTATGTGGAAGTAAGTCTTAGATGATGCATAGTTGGAAATAGTGTTCAGCAGTTGATCAGGACCTTAGGAACCATACATGGTTGTTTTTTTCCCCAAGTAGAAATAACTACCTTAAAACATTACATGTAGTTTTTTAATTATATGTTGCAAAAAAACAATGAAAATGCTGCTTAAGTATAACCTATATAAAATTGCTTGCCTTGTCAGTGAGGGACAAAGGGAGGAAGAGAGGAAGAGAATTTTGAACTTGGTTATCAAAATTGAATGTCAGAAATTCTTTTTTTCATTTTATTGGAAAAAATATCAAATAAGTTTTAAAAATCATACTTGGCTATCATTTATTATCAAATAATTGTATAAAACTGTGTCTCTAATTTTGTTCTGATTCACAAAATGCAATAAAACTCACTCTGATACAAGAGACTATGGGATTGGCAGAATTAGTGTGAAAGTGAACCTTTTGTTGCCTTTGTACCTGGAAAATTTTAACAGGGGTGAGTCATCACATGGTAATTTTTCAAAATATGATACTAAGAATTCTTCATTCAATCAAGATAGAGAGTGTGAGTAATGGGCAAATGCTGACGTTTATTCTTGAATGGAAGTTACCTCTATAAAACTCTCAATTGAGTTCATTTGCTTGGAGAGGAAAAAAAATCATTTTGAAGACAGATAAGGCCTCTTCAAGTCCTTGAAGTACATTGAGACATCCTTTGATCCAGTAAGCTACCTTGGTATTCTGATAATTTGTTGAATGAAATCCCTCTCTGAATTCAAATCCTCTGAGAATTTTCCATGAAGTGCCCATCCAATGGGGGAGACTCATACTCCTTGTTTTTTAACTCAATTACTCTCTGGGAGAATACAACTCAGTGTCTTACTGCATCTCTGTGGTTTTTCATTCTCATTATATGACTGGGTTATTTAATTTTTCTGTTATCTATTGTCCTCAATAATTCCCCTTCCTTCACTTTTCTAGCACTAGCCATGTTTGATAGAAATGTAGCAACCAACTTTATCCTATCATGTTCTCTATTTTAAAATGCAATTCTTCTGTAACTATGAAATACCATCATTCGGATACATATACTATTATCAGAACAGTGATGATCAAAGCATTTGTAGCAATCAGCAGTTTGAAACTGGTAAAAGTATTAAAAATTTGGTCTGGGGGTGGCTAGGTGGCACAGTGGATAGAGCACAGGCCCTGGAGTCAGCAGTACTTGAGTTCAAATCCAGCCTCAGACACTTAATAATGACCTAGTTGTGTGGCCTTGAGCAAGGAACTTAACCCCATTTCCTTGCAAAAAATGAAAAAAATGATCTTATGATTATCTTAATTAGTGATAAAACCATTTATGAAATGGAGCATTCAAGAACTTCACCATAAATATGCAATCCTTCTTTAGTTACTCTGGCAAACTGTTTAGGGTGTATATGACTCCAGCAAATTGTGCTCAAGTGACATTCTTGAGGCCTTTCTTGGTTCACCCAGATGCTAAAGCCCTTTCCTCGCCCTTCTCAAAAAAAATATTTTTTGTGCTTACTTTATGTGTGTGTGTATGTGTGTGAGTACTTATCTCCCATCAGAATATAAGACCAAGAAAAAGAGAGGAGAAAGAGAGAGAGAGAGGGAGAGAGAGAGAGAGAGAGAGAGAGAGAGAGAGAGAGAGAGAGAGAGAGAGAGAGAGAGAGAGAGAGAGAGAATCAGAGAATCCTTTTGGGATTTTTCTTCTTTCTTGAAATAATTGCAGATTTGTTATATGATATGTGTCAAAAAGAAGGTTGAAGATAAAGTATAAAACTCTGAAAAGTTATTAGGCAGCTGAGACTCTTTCCTAAGTCATATTTTATGGTTGCCAATTTTAGGGAGAAAAAATTAAATTCTGGTCTATTTCTTACTATGTGATCTTGAAGAAGTAACTAAAACTTTCTGAAACTCAGTCTCCTTATGTAAGGCTGAAGTTGAAGATCTCTACACACCTTTTCGACTCTGGATCCTACGGACTGGGTGAAGCATGCTGACCCCCAAATGATCAATTATTTGAAAATAGAATCCACTAACCTTTTACTTTAGCCTGTTCTACTTATTTATACTTTCATGCTGGTTAAACATCTTAGTAAACAGGTGCTGAAAAGATCCTTTTACAGGAAGGGCCAAAATAGCAAAACCTGCTGTGTTACTCAATGGAGTTGTCTTTCACCTTTCTATAATGTGGCTGAAAGAGTAAAGAGGAATTTATTTTATTTCTTACTACCAGCTACTCTGAAAGTGAAACACCCCACTACATTCAGTATATTCCCTAAAGGTAATTAAGAGCATGGGCATAGTGCCCAGCATAACAAAAACAGACTTAAAGCTTTTCATCAACTTTAGTCTGGGAAAAAGTACATTGAAAATTTTATTTGTTTGAATAACATAAAATGTCCATATGATTAAATGCCCCTCATTTTCTTTCCCACCATAGGGCTCACATTCATACTTTAATTGTTCCAGCTGTTTTATTAGCTAGCTGTCCAAATATTGCTATTGTATATTCTTTCTCTTTGGTCAAATCCCTTGAAATTTTCTTCACAACTATACATCTTTCTCATGCAAAACCAATTACCTTTATTCATTCAAGGAAAGGGTCAGTTGTAACAAATGCTGTCCAGCTGTATAATAGTGTATATCTTAGATGACTTTGTTGAATTTCAGTTTTTTAAATGAAACATTTTTTAAACCATTTCCATTGCAATGAAAAGTGACCAAGGGCTTTAATCTTAGAATGATAGTAATCCTATGATAGAATATAATTAGATTTTAAAATCTTCATTTATAGGGTATTTTTCAAGAAAATTCCCCTCCATCAATGCATATTGGGAACTGGTCTGAAATTTTAATCTTAGAGATTTGTCTGATGACACTGAGAGGATAACTGTCTTGCCTACTTGTCATGTAGCTTAGTGGTGTTGAATTCAAGAGTAGACATATTATTGACTTTCCAATTACATTTTAATGTGGTTGAGACTTCTTGGAACTTGAATGTACCTTCTACTCATCTGCTGTCTTCTGATGTAATTAATATTTATTAAAGGCAAGACTTGAACTCAGACCTTTCTAAGTTCTAGATCAACCCTCTACCTATTATCCTGCCTTATTTCTCACAATAAGTTATCTTCATCAATCGGATAGATTTTTCACATGTTTCAGGTAGATCAATCTGATATATTCTGGCTCGTACCTCCCAAGTGTCTAATCCTAAGAAACATTACCAAAGTATTGTTGTACTATCAATAATTGACAGGTGTCATTTCCCTGCTCTTATGGTAATAAGGATGGAATGCAGAAGTGGAGAGATTAAGTGACCCCATCAAGGATACATAGAAAATTAATGATAGAAAGGAATAAAGCAAGTTTTCTTATGATTATTTCTTTGCTCCAAAAAAGGGAAGTCACATGCAGAACACATTGCTGTTCATGTGCACATCTCATAGTCAATAGTCATATTTGCTTGGTAAGCCATTTTCATTAATGCAGTGTGGATTTTTGAATGGAAATTAGAGTTTTGATTTATTTTTTGTTCAATATTAATTAGTAATTACATCTTTCTCTTAATTTTGAAACTGCATTTTTATCAATGTAGATGTAATCTCCATCACCTTTAAAGGTTCATCTAGTTCTAACAATCACTCAAAACCATCACAGAAATTCAGATTTGAAAGGGATTTATCTTATCATTTTGTCCGAATTATACCTGAACAACAACTCATTTTTGTCCCAAGTGCCCAAGTACAGATACTTGTATCGTGTATTTGCATGAAAATCTCTAATGAGGAATTGTCATGGCAAACATTTTACTTTTGGAGAACTTGAATAAGTAGCAGGTTTTCCCTTATACAACACCTTTTCTTGAGCTTCTTCCTTTAACTTATCATCTTCTGGGTCCTGGTATGGTAAATTAACAGCTACTTTCACAGTTCTAGGGACAACTCGAAAGGATTTAGGTGAGAGGCCCTCTCTCTTATGAGTCCTTCTCCATGTACTTCCTATTTCAGTCAGCCAGTAGGCATTTCTTAAGTTTTTTTAGGAAAGGGCATGTATTAACATAGCACAATGATAAGGTTTGGTATAAAATATCTTCCCCAATATATCTTGGGTATACTCTTCTACAAAAATACACCCACAGGAGAGTAGGTTCTAACTGTGGCCAACATGAATGGCAATTACTAGAAGCCTTCTCGAGTCCATTACCAGTTTTCCTTTTTGATATAAGGAAATCATTAACCTTGAAGCTACCTTAACTCTTAGGGTGATTATGTTTGTATATATGTCTGTGTCCATGGCTATTCTTGACTTGTTTTTCTCTATTTTGGCCTAGATGTGTTTGTCTGCAACTACTCTAGTCTCTCCAATAATATGATCAGTTGAATAATGAAATTGAGGGAAGTGGAGAGGATATAATATTTTCTCTGAGCTCACCTCACTTTTTTGCTGTTCCTTTTTTTGTTTTTTGTTTTTTAGGTTTTTTTTGCAAGGCAAATGGGGTTAAGTGGCTTGCCCAAGGCCACACAGCTAGGTAATTATTAAGTGTCTGAGACTGGATTTGAACCCAGGTACTCCTGACTCCAGGGCCGGTGCTTTATCCACTGTGCCACCTAGCCACCCCTTTGCTGCTCTTTTGAACAAGTATAAGACTGCCTATATAAAGCACTCCAAAACCTGGAGTTCTCTCCCACTTTACTGTTTTGTCACTGAACTGAGTCAGCTACTGAAATTCTTCCACTATTTAGAGCAATCCCAGAAGTTCTACCACTTTGTCTGGTTATCCAGTCACATTGTTGCCTTCTGATCCAAGTAAAGAACAGTTTATATCTTGTAAAAAATTATTTTGTTCACATCTTTAGAACTCCAGCTAGGCTGATCATTCTCATCCACAACAAGCACTTTATTACTAAATTAATTAGGTTAGGGGGGTGGAATCCCATCCATGTACTTGTAACAAACTTGCCCTCTTTGTATCTTCCACCTAAACAGTGATTTCCAGATACAGGAATATTCAGAGCCTTATCAGAATAAGATCAAGGTAGAGATGTGTGTGTGTGTGTGTGTGTGTGTGTGTGTGTGTGTGTGTGTGTGTGTGTGTGTGTGTTTGTGAGAGTAGGAGTGGGAGTACTCATTTAAGGTTATATATTAAGCCTCATTTATGAGGTCAATAGCCAAATATTCTCTGCTTATAGCCAATTCAAATATAGAGCAATACCCCTAGCTCTATTGAATGAGTTTTAATACACATATGTTTTGTTGACCAAAACAAATTTTAAAAAGTTACTTAAAAACTTAACAGATTCTAGAAAGTTTTCTGTCTAAGCAAATTGGCTACTTCAACTCTCTTATTACACACTCTACTTTTACCTTTCAAACACATCTGGGTCAGGTATATATGAATAATTTAGTTACTTGGTGGTGTTCAGCATACATTATTAAAAGACAAACTTGGGGTGGTTGCTAGTGCCATCTATTTATTATAAGGCTTTTATTTTCCATATTATTCTGTATTTTAATATTTCCTTTTATATTTAACATTTACATTCTCTATTTTTTCTTTAACTACTACCACCATGGTATTGATCTTGAAGTATTAGGTACTGCTTTGCATTTCAATATCATGCATCCTTACTGTAACTAAATGTGATGAAACCCAATAAGGTAGGGGTATTCCAATAGTTGACACAGTATCTCGAATTATCATGTTAGATACCTTTTTAACAACCTACCTTTCTGAGAGGTAAAATAGTATAGTGGAAGCCTCAGATACTAGTTGTGTGACCCCAGGAAAGTCAATTAATCTCTGTTTGTCTTGGTTTTCTCATCTGAAAAAAAATGTAGATAATTATAGCACCCATCTCTTAGAGTTATTCTGAGATTAAAATGAAATAATGATTGAACATTTACCATAATCAATGCTATGTAAATATTAGTTATTACAGTTCTGTCACACACAAGCTAGCTCTGAACTATTCTAGATATGTGGTGATGATGTTGTCACCTGGGGTCTCAGTACTCCAGGTAATGTTAAGACTCTTTTCTACTTAGGGGTTACCAGTCAATAGTTATCAATACTAGAGAATTGGAGGGAATTTTTCAACATTGAGATTTACTCAGAACAATAATCACAGGTCTAGACTTCTCTCACAAGAACTAATCTTTCTCTTACAAGGGCTATATTGGTAGCAAAGTTTACTTTATAAGTATGTGTTAGTCCTCTGCATGGATGAGCTGACAAGTAAGTGATTGTTTTTGAGAAAAGAACTTCAATAGGAATGGAACTAAATGAAATATTCTTTCCCCTGGGAAAATGCCAAAATGTCCAGCTGTGAAAGGAATGATGGTTGCAATGTTAATTGAAACAGTTTTATAATAGACTCAAACTTTTCTATTTTGGGGCATTTTATTTGCTTTCATAACATCTGAAAAACTGGAATTATTTCCTTTTAGTATTTGATTATAAAGTTTTCATGGACAGGGACTTTTTTTTTCATTACCTTTGGATCATCTCTAGTCCTTAATATGATCTATTGTGAATAACAAGTACTTATTAAATATTTGTTGACTTTTTAATGAATGAATGAACCAATATTTGATGATAAAATGAAAACGTGAAGTCACAGGTAGCCTTTATAAAACTAGTAAATAGGTATTTATTATGTACTAGAAACTGTTGCTAAGCAGTTAGATTTACAAATTAAAACAAAAACAATTCCTGCCTTCAAGGAACTCACAGTCTTAAGAGAGAAACAAAATGCAAACACCCATGTACAAACAAGTGATATACAAGATAAATTGGAGATAATCTCTGAGGAAAGCACTGAGTTAATAGAAGGATTTCTGGCACCAAAAGAATTGACTTGTAACTTATTTAAAGTAGCCCCTTGTATCATAGAAGCTCCATGTGACTTCACATTGTTAATATTCATACTATTCAAGATAAATTGATAACTTGTAAAATTTGCTAATAAGTGCTTGGGAGACCTCATGGGAACTATGTTGCTATAGATAGAAATACTTGCTTAATTCTCTAGTCACTTAATAAAGGAAGAAATTTTAGCATAAAATTTGGGGAAAAGATGGAAATAGTTCTGTTTGTTTTCCTGTTTCCTTTCTTCCAAAATGTAATGATACACTAATTTCAGAGAGAATAAAGGACAGAGGAAATGATACAATGATATGTGGCTAAGTGGTAGGGAGGAGACTGGGGTCAACAAATTATAGGGAAACTAACAAAAGTCAATAATTATAATTCACTGTGTATGATTTCTATCTTGGGAGTTGGGGGATAAAATGACTTTTTATTCAGTAAAAATAAGTATGTCAATGGGAAGAAACTACACCAAAATATCTGAAAGCATATCAGTAACACTTTTGGAGGAATGATTGGTAGAATATATAACTTCCCTAGGTTTCACCAAAGTTCACTGAATTTGATAAACCAGTTATTTTGTATGCAAGTATTATAGACATTGAAACTTTTTGTTAAAAATGAGTGGAATAGTTAGTAGCAAATCCTAAGGATTTTTGTCTACAGCCAGAGCTATCCTCTTGTCTGTGAATATCTAATCTTTCACTGTTAAAGATCACATTTCTACTCCTATTTCCTGTCTTGGATTTTCCAAAAGCACCTTACAAATCAGGTCATTGTGCATGTTCAGTTGGTATAAGTTATGACAATGCATTATCTGCTGCATCATCTGTAGTTTCAGGAAACTATCCCCTTAGCACTCCTCCCCACATACCTAATTAAATGTACACTTACATATTTACAAACCTTACATACACTTAAAAATTTTCATTGTATTTCTACCGCTTGATACATAGTTCAAGGTAAATAAATTATCTTTATTCAGTAATTATATATTATTTCCAGAGACACAACCCAATCCATAGAGTATTGTCATCATGGATTTTATGTAGAAAACATTTTTGTTGCTTGTTACATTATTAAAATTATCCTCAAATTGGGACATTTAGAATAAAAATAATTTAATCAGATATAGTTTATTTTGAATAGTGATAACCACTGTCTGATTTTGTAGAAATTATGTAAATATATGAGCCTGAATTAAGATGGATTTATATATTCAAAAAATAATTTTAGTAATAATAATTATGTATTACATGTGAAATAGCTCTATTTTGAGCAAATACTTGATAGTGTCCTGCCATACTAAGTTTTGCCAAAAGAATATCAAATGTCAAATGAGAATATCCAAATCTTTCTTAATCTTTTTTAATGTGGCAAATTACATAATATGAAATCTCATTTCAATTCCATATTGTACATTGGAAAATAATAATGATAGTCAGACTATAAGTTCAGTCCCTGTGAGTACTAGTTTTTTTTTTTCCCATCGGTAATTACATCTTCATCTGATAAAGACATTGTTTCTGTGCAAAAGAAGATCCTAGAATGTAGAAACTGATACCAGGACTAAGTGACTTGGGATTCCTGAAGATTATTCCATTGGAGATTGGGAAATTCCTACTAAGTTCAAACCTTCCTTTTTTATGCCCCCCTGAAAAGTTACCCAGGTTCTTTGTATTCTTTAGTCAACATCTCTTCAAATTCCATCCAGTGTTTCTCCTTGACCTTGCCATCAAGGTTGTTCAGTTGGATAGAGCATATGGATCCCAGATTCAAGAAGACCTGAGTTCAAATTTGGATTCAGAATTTACTAACAGTGTGACTCTGGGAAGTCACTTAACTTCTGTTTTCTTCCATTTGCTCATCTGTAAAATGGGAATTTTAATAGTGTCTACCTTCCAGAATGGTTGTGAATAGCAAATGAAATAATAATTTTACAGGACTTGGCACAATGCCTAACATATAGAATGAGACAGTAAATATCCTGACTCTAAAGTCAGTTGTGTTGGCAGGTCATTCTGATGGTTTTTAATCTTAAAGTTTTAAGTCAGTAGTTAATTGGAATTTATTAAATATCTACTGTGTCCCAGAAACTGTGATAAGCACTAGAGACACAAAGAAGAAAAAGAAAGTCTCTACTTTTAGGGAGTATGCAATCAAATCAGGGAGGACATTACATAAATGGATGCTGAAAAGGGAATGGGGGGCACCAAAGGGTAGGAGTCCAGGGATGATGTTCTTATAATTGAAACAGAGTGGTTGATGGAAAATGAAAATTTCACCAGATAAAACTTTTAAACTGGCTACAATGGACAGAATTTTTAAACCTTAAAATCTAATAGAGGCAGTAAATGGTTCTTTTTTTTATATTTTCTTTGAGAATATAGCCATTTCCTACTTGCCTACTTTGGGGGGAGTGGGATTTTATACAAAGAACAAAAATATCCTAAATTCTCTTAGATTTCAACACCTACCACACACATACATTCACACACACACACACAGATATATGTGTGTATATATATATATATATATATATTTACTTTATTAAGAAAAATACAAATGTATTGGCAGGTTTTAATTTAAGAAATAACCAATTATTTATTTTCTTTTGTATTTATGAAAACTAAAGAGGGTTTTTATTAAAAAAAAACCAGCAATCTTGCATGGCAACTGGCAGAAATTACTTTAGAAACCACATGCCTATTGAATGGAGATAGACTAAGGAGATTTATTTTTGCCCCATCCTCTGTTAACTCTAGAGATTTACAAAAGAGACCTTGGTTTAGTTTCTCACTGTACCTTGACTCATATTGTTGTCTTGAGACACTTGCTTTCCTTTTTTATTGTAAGATGGGGATAATAGTACTTGCAGGTCCCTATGCTCACTCCTCAGGTATACTTCAAAAAACCCACTCTTTGATATTTGTAAAAGAGCTTTCAACTGTTTAGAGAGTTGTGAAGATTACTTATTCAGAATAGGAAGAAGCTAGTTTTATGTCATACTGCAGTGTAGAGTTATAAGGTATGTTGTGGATAGTTTATAATTCACCCTTACGAAATCAAAAGTTCAATCATATATTTGAAATAGCACTAATCTGATTGGACAAAGAAAATCTTATACTTTTCTTTATAAATAAGTTTACCTGAGGTATAAATACTATTAAAATAGGTCATGGTTCTTGCAGCCATTCTTTCTGTACTTTCAGGAACTTCAAGAGTTATGGGCAAGTTAGAATGTCATTAATTCCTCCCAGCCATTTTCTTTATTTTTTTCTTTTTAATTGACTTAGCTACTTTCTGACCAAAAAAATGTTAAAATGCTTGAATCTGCTCTCTCTGTTCCCAAAGGTGCATTGAAATGTGACAGACGGAAGCACAATAGTAATTGTACTGAGTGAAGAGTGACTCAGACAAATACAAAAGCAGAAAGTGGCCAGAGTTCCTCATTATTGAGAAAGAAAGGCCTATTGAGACTCATTAACTGCTAGAGAGTGTGTATGGTTACTGTGCCCTTGATGTTCATACTGCCAGGTGCTGGTTGAACAATCCTGTTGCCTTTGAGATGGAATAAGATGTTTCACCTGACAACAAAGGGTACTGCTCTGTCCACAGACATATTTGGCAGAGAGTTTCTGGTATTCCTGTTGTGTGGTTATTCCTGGCCAGAACTTACTTGGAAAACAACTTTTATCAGTGGTGATGGTATTAGGCCTTACCCCACAAAAATCCCCACTACCACCACCACCACAACAACCAACCAATCAGTAAACATTTGTTGAATTTAATTGAGAAAAAGGGATGAAATTTCTTGCTTTCAAAACCACATGTGGAAAATAGTCAGCCAATTAAAATCTGAATTATGGAGACCACTTTTTTTAAATCAATTAAATCATTCCTTAAGTTAATGTATTCAAAACTGTGATTAAGATTTTCAGACCTCCTATGAATTAAATTACTAATTTGTTAACACTTAGTCGAACTACCTCTTGAGAAATTAGGTCTTCCAATATAATACCAACTTCTATTAACTTTAACTTTATAATATCTCTCATATGTACCTCTTTCTCCCCTCTCACTCTACCATAACTAGTGCCAAAATTTCTCATTTCATGTCTGGACTATTACAATAGTTTTCTGGTTGGTCTCTCAACTTTGGGTCTTTCCTCATTCCAGCAAATTCTCCACTTACCTGTCAAAGTGATCTTTATAAAGTACAAGTTTATGTTGTGCCTTATTCAATAAACTCCAGTGTCTCCCTGTCACAACCAGGATTAAATGGAAAATATTCCATTTGGTTTTCAAAGTCCTTCATAGCCTTATTTGTCCTATCTCCCCAGTCTTTTTTTTATACCTTATTCATCCTCATGTACTTGCTGTTCTTCATTCAAAACATTCAATCTCCTGACAAATAGCTATTTTCCAGTGACTATCTAATATACCTAGAATTCTGTCGCACTATATCCATTTCCTAGCTTCTCGGCCCTCCTTCAAATTTCCCCTAAAATTCCATTTTCTACAAGAAGTCTTTTCCAACTCTCACTTATTACTAATGCCTTCCCTCTGTTCATTCATTCATATATGTAAATACACATGTGACATATAACAAATACAAGCTAGTTTATTGAATACTAAAGTTTTTATAGGTGATGAATTTGAGAGCAGGGACTATTTTCTGTTGTGAGTGTGTATATGTGAATTTGAGTGTGAGAGTGTGTGTGGGGGGGGTATGGGTATGGGAGTCTGGAAATGTGGGCCTTCACTGTTTACCATAGTACCTACTCCAAAGTACATACTTAATAACTAAAATGCTAATTGACTGACTGACTGACTTTAAAAAGGAATACGTCTTGGGAACAAGGTTCTATATCTTATCTAAGCTTTTATTTGCCCTCAAAATATCAATACCCATTTTAGTGAACTGTAGGCACTCAGCAAAACTTTGTCCAGCTATTTGAAATTAATTGAATCATTATAGGTTATTCTTAAGTATACAAAAGAGGAAAGTTAATTTCTTCTTTTTATTAGCCTACAGAACATCAGCTGAAGGACTAGAATTATGCTTATACAGACACTTTTTAAACACTTATCAGAAAACAAAAATGCTTATCCTACAAGAGGATATCAGTATCTTTTTCTTTATCTTAATAAAAACCTATGCCTCATTCTTTCTATGCCTTTTGGTAACTTTTCTTTTATGAAGTGACAATAATTCCAAAATATCATTTGTCCCTGTTTCTACTGTGCAAGTTCACCTGTATCTGAAGTGAGGTTTCTCACAAAATCCAACTCACAGGTATTTCTTGCATAGGCTCAGGTAGCTAAGCCTTATGTTGCTGTTTCAATCTCTAGACTCTCCTTTCTACCCACTTTATGTCCTAATCTTGAAATAGAGTATTGTCTGTCCTGAATTTTCCCTTCTTATTGGTCAGCTAATGACCACTACAGCTAATGGGAAACAGGGAGTGGGAGCATGGGAGGAAAGGATTCCCTTCTCACCAGGTGGTGGATGGCTATGGGATGGAGGGATTCCTTTCTTGGTAGCTGGCAAGGAGCCACTGCAGCTGCAGGGGATGGGGACTTGTTCCCAGCATCCCAAATTCCATCTTGGAACGAGTTTCCTCAACAAACAATGCTACAAATGATGGTTGAGTTTCCAGACCAGCCCACAGGAAAAAAAAAACTACACTATTTAATCCACACTGTAGCTGACATACAATACTATTTTAGAAATGGTACTATTTCATTTACATTGTAGATTAAATAGACTTTTGTGGGCTAGCCTGGAAACAGCTACTGTTTATAACATTGCTTCCATTAAACTCCTAGCAGATGAACTTTTGGAATATAACTGGTTTGTAAAATGGAGACTGCTCAAATTAAAAATATTAACAATAAGGGAGAAATGAAAAGCCAAGAGATGTTATTTATTATTATTACAAAGAAATCAAATTCCTTTCCCCAAACATAACCCCCCCCCAAAAAAAAAGAATAACTGAATTGGAGAAGGAATTTGATTACTAACATACCAAGATGTTTTTTTTCCTCCATTAGTATTTTCAGATTTAAAAATATCCAACTTTGATAGAGCCTATATTTTCTCCACATGTCAGATCTCACATTATAATGTTTAAGTTCCAAAAAGATTTTTGATCTATACCTTTATCTCCTTTATTTTTTACCTTGTACATTTATTCCCTATTTAAAAATGAAATTCAATAGGAATTATTAGATTGGAAGAAAATATTCCATGTTGCCTGGTTTTAAAGTCAATCACTTATAGATCTTTTAGGGACCTACAATCTTTTAGCTACTCCTGTCTACTGGAATTTCGGCAAATAGAAGTGCAAGAGATACAAGTTTCTCTGAATCCATAAAGAAGAGAGAATCAAGAGTCCGAGTTATACTATGTCCCAGAAATGTCTGGAATGCCTATCTTTTCTTCTTGTTAGGGCATGACTGATGAGCTGGTAGAAATGAAGGAAATTGGAGCTTTCAGTAAACGTCACACTTTATTATATATATGAAGATTTACTATAGCTACACATGCCTTTGAATGCCAAATTTCTCTAAGATAACAGAATTATTCCTGACTGTAGGATTAGAAAGGTTGTGATCTGTACAGTGAAGGGAATAACTATACTATTGAATTGATGAACAGTTTGAATTATTGACAGCCAAGTTCCTATTCAGTACCTCTTCAAAGCCTAGAGGCAATCCTGAATTCTTGAAATCTCTGCAGAAAGAGCCCAAACTCTCTCAGCTTTTACTAAGCTGAAAAGGTTTGTCTATGAGCTAAGCAACGAGCTGTGTGTCTTTTATCAGAAAACAAAATTTTGCTAAGTGTGGAAAGGCTAATCAGAGAGTTTTACTACCTGGTAATTACATTTGTTTTTTCTTTATTAGTCACACCAAATCCTAAGCTTAGAAGCAGTCTAATGTACAGAATTGTTGTGGAAGAAGTAAATACACTTATAAATCCCAGATTCTTGAAGTACCACAGTACGGAGCGATAGGAAAATGTTTTGAATATGAGGAAAATGCTGATTCTAGTATTATTCTCTGATGTGATATAGTCAGCATTGCCTATTACTGATATGTAATGAATAAAATTGTCAAGTCATAGCAGCAAGGTGCCTTCAATGGAAAGAAAGTTTTAGTAAATATTCATTTTAAAATTATATTTATTTTTGAAAGTTTCCATGTATTTATCTGGGCCTAAAAATCCAAATATCAGTAACTATATCCAATGAATGTGCTCAATTCATCATTTATTATCAACATGAAATATTTGTCCTAAATCTTGAAACTGAAAGTAAAATAACTTGAGTAAAATAGATGCTTTTTTCAGAATTTTGAAATATGCATGAATTTCCCTACACAAACCAAGAGGTGATCACCTCTTGACTGAACTATTTTATTAGTGTTCTAGTTGGAATCCTATTTTCAAGATACTTTCCCTTCCCAATATATCTCCTAACTAGTTATTGAACTGATTTTCCTAAATTGTGTCTGATCGTGTGCCCCTTCCCCATTTAGTGAGATCTAGTGATCTCCAATTAGTAATTCCGTAAATATTAATTTAGTAGCTATTTTTATATTAGGCACCATGTTAAGTACTGGGAAATAGAAATAAAGTTAGAAGATAGATTCCCCCCTCTCAAGAAGTTCACAGTCTAATAGGGAAGACCAAGATGAAAACAAATATATATAGAAAAGTTAAATATATGATAAATTAGAAATAATCAACAGAGGAAACTAAACTTTAGAGGGATTGGTAAAGGATTACTTTAGAAGGTGGCATTTTAGCTGTGGCCTTAAAGAAAGCCAGGGGAAAGCAAGAAGCAGACATGAGAAGGCAGAGCATTCCAAGCATGTGAATTGAAAATGCCCAAATCTGGGAGATGTATCATCTTGTGTGAAGAAGAGCAAGAAAGTTAATATTATTCTCCATTTAGTAAAAAAAGTGATTTTCCTAAATCTAGATCTGACCATTTCAGCAACCCCTATCTTCTCCCCGCGCCCCACCCCCACTACTCTCACTCAGAGAGCTCCATTGGCTTCCTTTGATCCTTCAGGATCAAATATAAAATCTCTGTTTGTCCTTTAAAAGCCCTTCAAAAACCTACCCCCCCAGACTTTCCCATTTTTATACTTTACTACACTCTATACATTCTGTGATCTTGATATTTCAATAGCAAGCCAATACTCTATTCCCTAATTCCATGTCTTTGCACTGGTTCTCTCCATACATGGATTGTTCTCCTCACTTGCCACCTACTGCCTCTTTGACTTCCCCCGACTTCATCAATTTGATTAGCTCAAAATTCCATTTTCTTCAAAAGGCCTTCTCCAATCTCTCCAGCTATTTTATGCCCCCCCCCACCTCAGACTACCTTCAATCTATTCTGAATATATTTTATCTCTTCATAGTCATAGGTCTTCTCTACTATTAGTTTATAAGTTTCTTGAAGGCACAGAACTGTTTCTATTTTCCTTTGTATCTTTCCTACATAGTATAGCCTGACATAGTAATTATTTAATAGATGTTTTGTAGAAATGATTAACTTTACCAACAGCTCATACACCTTTAATTCACCTATTAATTCATCTGCTGACATTGTATATTTCCTTCTAGTTAACCACATTCAGAAAAACTGAATGTAACTTATATTCCATTGTTCAACTATTAGCAGCACAATTGGGGAAGGACAACTTGGTGGTATAGGAGTTAGAGTACCCATCCTTGGCGTGATGAGGACATGAGTTTAAATACAGTCTCAGACATGAATTTGGGCAAGGTCATTTTCACCCTGATTACCCCCAAATTCAGGAGTATCACCCCTGACCCATATCTTGTTGTTAGACCCAGATGATGCAGGAGGAGAAAGTAAGACTGTTGATTTAGAGCAGCACCCCCTCACTCAATCCAATTCCTGATCATTACCTCCTTGATATCATGGTTGTGATGATCTTTTATTCCTCTTAGAATATCCTATTTGACCTATGAGACCATGTATTAATGGATAAAAGTTTACTCCCCCGGGACTGCATTTGGTGGTAGTATTTTGCTTGAGATAATATATCAGTGAGTTCTTCATAAGAAACAAGGCTCTTCAAATGTTCATATTTAATTTAAACAATTGTCATACTTGCTAAATTGGATCATTAGAAATCATGAACTATGAGTTAAGGCTCCTAATTGGGATTATTGAATATAGACATCTCCCTCAAGCCATGGAATGTTGTTGTAACAGAATCTGAAGATACCAAAAGGTGATTTGTTTTGAGGAATATGGATTCCTTGTAGTGAGCACCCATGATACCAGCAGCCAATATCATGAAGTAGTAGATATTGGATGTGGAAAAGTCATCTATGGTTATCAGTACTTATTCATCTTGAAGATGAAGAAATTCCAAAATTGATCATGTACTAGGGCAAAAAAACCTTAGAATCAAATGCAGAAAGACAGAAATAATAAATGCACACTTCTCAGACCATGATACAATAAAAATTACATGTAATAAAAGACTTTGGACAAAAAAATAATTGGAAATTAAAATAACTTTAAATAAACGGATGTATCAAACTGCAGATAATAAAAATAATCAATCATTATATACAAGAAAATGATACTAATGAGACATCACACCAAAATTTATGGGATGTAGCCAAGGCAGTTTTGAGAGAACATTTTATATCTCTAAGTTTCTAAATGAATAAAATAGAGAAAGAGATCAATGAATTGTATGTACAACTAAAAAACCTAGAAAAAGAACAAATTAAAGATCCCAAATACCAAATTAGAAATTTCTGAAAATCGAGGGAGAGATTAATGAAATTGAAAGCAAGGAAACCATTTATGTAATAAATAAAACTAAGAGTTGGTTTTATGAAAGTGTCAATAAAATAGGTAAACCTTTGGTGAATCTGATTTTAAAAAAAGAAAGAAGATAACCAAATTACTGGTATCAAAAACAAAAAGGATGACCTAACCACCAAGGAGGAAATTACAGAGATAATTTGTAACTACTTTGCCAAACTACAAGCCAATAAATTGGATAACCTCAGTGAAATGGATGAATATTTAAAAAATTGCAAACTACCCAGATTAACAGAAAAGGAAATAAATTACTTAAATAAAATTTAAGGAAAAAACATTTAAAGAACAATTAATTACTATTCTGCATAAACTATTTTAAAAAAATAGGAGTTCTGACAAATTCCTTTTATGACACCATCGTTGTGCTGATAGCTAAATCAGGAAGAACCAAAACAGACAAAGAAAATTAGAGGCAATTCACCTAATGACTATTGATGCAAAAATCTTAAATAAAATTTTAGCAATGAGACTGAAGCAAGTTATTACTAGCATAAAACACCATGATCAGGCAAGATTTATGCCAAGTAGGTAGGGATGGTTCAGTATTAGAAAAACACTCAACATAATTGAACATATCAGTAGCAAAACCAACAGAAATGATAAAATTACCTCAATAGATTCTGAAAAAGCCTTTGATAAAATGCAACATCCCTTCCTCTTAAAAACACTATAGAAAGTTTAGGAATTAATGGAGTTTTGCTTAAAATAAATAGTATCTATCTAAAACCATCAACAGATACTAAGTGTAATGGGGATAAACTCAGAGTATTTCCAATAAAATCAGAGATGAAACAAAGATGCCATTATCACCATTACTATTCAAAATAATATTAGAAATGCTGGGTTTAGCAATAAGAGAAGAGAAAAAATGGAAAGAATGAGAATTGGCAATGAGGAAGCAAATCTTTCACTCTTTGCAGATGATATGATGGTATACTTAGAGAACACAAGAAAAGCATCTAAAAAATTCCTTGAAACAATTAACAAATTCAGCAAAGTAGCAGGATATAAAATAAATTCACATAAATCATCGGCATTTCTATATATGAACAAGTCCAAGAGCAAGAGATAGAGTAATTTCAATTAAAGTAATTATAGACAACATTAAATACTTGGGAATCTACCTCCCAAGACAAACCCAGAAACTGTAGGAACACAATTATAAACCACTTTTCACCCCAAAAAAGTCAATCTAAATAATTGGAAAAATGTCAATAGGTCATAGTGAGGTTGAGCTAATATAATTAAAAATGACAATTCTACCCAAATTAAAGTACTTATTCAGTGCCATACCAATCAAACTACCAAATAACTATTTTTACCAAGCTAGAAAAAAAAATAGTAACAAAATTCATCTGGAGCAACAAAACAGCAAGAATAGCAAGGGAACTGATGAAAATAAAATTTGAAGGAAGGTGACCTAAGTCTTCAAGATCTAAAACTATGCTACAAAGCAGCAATTATCAAAACTACCTGCTACTGGTTAAGAAATAGAGTAATGGATCAGGGGATTAGGATAGATTCAAAAAAATAGTAGTAAATGACTACAGTAATCTACTATTTGACAAACACAAAGACATAAGCTTCTGGAATAAGAATTCACTATTTGACAAAAATTATTGGAAAAAACTGGAAAATAGTATGGCAAAAATTAGGCATAGACCTACGTCTCACAGCCTATTCCAAAATAAGATCAAATTGGGTACTTTATTTAGACATAAAATGCAATACCATAGAAAAATTAACAGACAAAGAACTACTCTATCCATTAGATCTATGGAAAGGGGACAAATTTATTATCAAACATGAAATAGAGCATATTATAAATTGCAAAATGAATGATTTTGACTATATAAAATTGAAAAGGTTTTGTTTTTAATAATAAATCAATAATAAAATCAATGCTGCCAAAATCAGAAGGAAAGCAGAAAGCTGGAAAACAATCTTCACAACAAGGAGGTCTGATAAAGGTCTCATTTTCTAAAATATATAGAGTAATGCATCAAATTTTTAAGGTTACTAGCCATTCCCCAATTGATAAATGAACAAATGATATGAATAGACAATTCGCAAATGAAGAAATTAAAGCTAAATACAATCATACGAAAAATGCTCCAAATCATTATTGATTAGAGAAATACAAATTAAAACAACTCTTGAGGTATCACCTCACACCTTTCAGATTAGCTAACATGAGAAAAGGAAAATGATCAATGTTGGAGAGATTGTGGGAGAATAGGGAGATTATTGTATTGCTGGTGGAGTTGTCAAATGATCCAAACATTCTGAAGAGCAATCCCAAGAGCAAACTATTGTTCATACCCTTTGACCCAGCAATTCCTATTCTAGGCCTATATCTAGAAGAAATCGTAGAAAAGGGAAAAGTCCCACGTGTTCCAAAATATTCATAGGAGCTCTTTTTGTAGTGGCAAAGAATTGGAAATTAAGGGGATGTCCATCCATTGGGGAAGGAATAAACAAATTATGG
Organism: Macrotis lagotis; assembly: GCF_037893015.1. NCBI lineage: Eukaryota > Metazoa > Chordata > Mammalia > Peramelemorphia > Peramelidae > Macrotis > Macrotis lagotis. The sequence goes on along the minus strand of NC_133663.1, from coordinate 79,599,149 downwards.
CACATGGATACCATGGAATATTATTATTCTATAAGAAACTATAAATGGTCCTACTCTAGAGAAGCATGGAATGAGTTACAGGACCTGATGCTGAGCAAAGGAAGCAGAATCAAGAGGAGAATGTACACATTAGTGACATAGTCAGATGATCAACCTTGATGAAGTTCAGAGAGCTAGGACAACCATATTAGACTGACTATGGATAATGTTTTCCCCATCTAGAAGAATAAAAACAAAGAAAAAACAAAAACAAAAACAAAATTTTTTTTAAAAAATAAAAACCCTTCAGAATCTGATGAACACTTTTATAAAAATTTTCTCATATGCATCTCTATTCCTTAATCCTTATTCCTCATACTGAAAATGACTAATCTGTAAACATGTTTATTACAAATATGTATGTAAAATGTTAACCTGTTTGCACTTGAGGGGAGGGAGTGGTAAGGGAGAGTGGAAGGAAATTTTCTAATGTAAAAATACACAAATTCATATGGATGAATGTTGAAAAACTTTCATAATATGAATTTTCAAAAATAAAATATCAATAAAAATGTCTTAAAAAATAAAAAAGATGAGGAAATAGACTCCAAGAGAAATAAAGTGATTTGCCCAATGGACGTGATACCTATAAATTGCAAACACAGAATCCAAAGTCAGTGTCTTTAGTCCAAGTCCATCAACCTTGTCACTGCATTGCAATATTTTTGTCATGTTCCCATCATGAGATGAACTTATGGGTTTCCAAAGTTCTTTCAGAAGTCAGAAGCATGTTTAAAAGCATGAAAATTTGAAGTTAGAATCTTTAATATCCTCTAGTTAGCCAAAACTCGTATTACAAATGGACATTTGAAGTCCAAAAAGTTAAATAACTTGCCTCAAATCTCACTGCAAATCTGAAATCCAAACCTTCACTACACTAACTCTAAAACAAAAACAGCATTATGAGAGCTCACTTAAGAAGGAGCATTACAGCACATTACTGAGTCTACCCAGCTTGTCTATGTGCAAAGAATGAAACTAATGCTACACTGAAGAAGATAAACAGACTTCCCTAGATTGTACCCAGCCCTGTGCTTAACTATTAGGAAGGGTACTGGCCTGACTTTCAGATCTTATAAAATACTTTAAAGACTACTTAGGGACAGACTAATCTCTTAGTGTTCTTTAAAGAACTTAAAAGAAATTCCATTTTTTTTTCTTTTTTTAGAGCCATTCTTCTAATACAAATGAGAAAAATTACAGCAAATTAGAAATCATATTAACAAAAAAGCAACTTTAGTTGATTTTAAACAAAATTGAATTCCTTGTGCTTCATGCTCTATCATTTGAGCTACCGATATTGTAAATACCTGGAATCTGATAATTGAATATTTTTAAACAATTTAATTATAATTTTCAGGAGTGGAACCCAGAATTGTAAAAGATGGATCCCCCATTTCAAAAAGTTAATAAAATAAATATCATTAGTCCTTTTCAGTCTCCTGATTGCTTTTTTCCTGTAAGGTATAAAAACTAATAAAAAAAAACTTATGCACAATGGAAGAATTTACATATTTTAATTGTCCTACTAAAAAAGATGGTTTATGAAATATAGACATATAATCTTTTTCTGAATGAAAGAATCAGGGAGAATTTGCAGGGATTTACCAGACACATGCTTTTCTGATTTTTTTTTTTACCCTATAGTAGGGAAGAAAAGCAAGTGACATGTCAGCAGATCAAATAATGGCAATTTAGCTATGCTGCTGTGTTAAGCTGCCCCCGAGCAGGAGGGCCTTTTTACTGAATGAAATCTATTTAGATTTATGTTTAAGGTATTGTTAAGATGGAGCACAAAAGTCTTGACCTGTGTGTTTGAAATGACAGATGTTCTCTGTGGAGAGAGAGCCTGAGGGCAACCTAAATCTTCAATGTTTCTGGACCTTTTCTTTGATTAATAAGTTAGCTAGGAAAAAATACACAGTGCTATTTGCATAGCAGCTGTTCCTGATGCTGCATCTGGAAGCACTTTCTAAATATAAGAAAAGTAATTCAACTACCTTAGGACTTTGAGCTCACAATAACAGAAGGGTACCATCTCTTTTCCCTTACAATTTTTTTCCCAATAAAATGCTTTTGATAAGTGGAAGAAGTTGCAAATGTGGAAGTTTCTTATTATCTTTATAATTCAAAAGCAGGTTGCATGTTTTCCATTTATTTATTTATTTATTTAGTTATTTATTTATCACTATTCATTCTTCTTTACTGGCTGATTATCTTGGAGCTCACTTTCATGCTAGATTAATGTAGTTTTGAAAGGGTTTTTAAAATTTTATATAGTTTATGTGACATGTAAGAATAAAATAAAAATATTTGGGTTATTATGTCAAAGGACTTGAGGTAAAAAAGAAATAATTGACATTTATTTATCTAATTCTTACATGGATCATAGGGATCCTAACTTTAGACTTGGAAGGGACTTAGAAGATAATTTAGTTCAAGTCTCTTACTTTAATGATTAGAACACTGAAACCTAGGTAGACAGATGTGTACCAGATACTCTGCTAAGTGATAGGAATATGAATGCAAGCAGAAAGAATGATAGCCACCACCTTCTGGGAGCTTCCGTTCAACTGTGGGAAAAACAACACCTAAAAGAGAGCTGAAAAACTGAGGAGCAGAGAAGGTAACTATGTGTACAAGATAGAAAAGTCTAGAAAGTTGACAACAGAGTCAAATGAGAAATGAACATAGTTGGTTTGGGCATTTTCTCAAATGAAAGTCCTGGGGAGGAAACAATAGTAAGAGAGGTATGTAGGGTGAGAAGGGACAGAGGTATGGGAAAAAAGTGACTTGCTCAGGATCATTCAGGTTAGCAGTCTTTTCTTTTAATTTTATGGACCTTGATCTGCAGTTTATTAGTGCAGGGAACTTCTGATATAAAAATTTTCTCCATTTAAAAATCTCTAATTTATTCTTAGAGTTTCTGAGATACTGAGAGCTTGAGTCATCCATGGTCAAATAGTTGTGTAACTTTTTTAATACCAAACCCAGTCTTCTATCTGTTTTGCCACCCTGACTCTCTACCATCCTAAGCATGATGTAGTTCTCTAAGGAAGTTAACATCATACTTAATAGCATCCAGATTTTGATATACTTAAAGTTTCTTGTTTTGATTGTGGGCATTGGCATTAATATGCATATAGAGTTATAAGAATTCTATTTAAAAGAACATTTACAAAGTAAATTATACTTGTTTTCATTATTTTGCCAAAGTAGTCTTAGGAAAAAGTGGAGAGGTTCAAGACCCCTATGATAGACAACCAAAAAGAATGTAGATAGATATAGATATAGATTAGATATAGATATATAGTGTCCTCGGACTGTGAATTGACTTTGAAGCTCTTGAATTTTTATTAGGTGAAGAAGAGATGGATTACTATTGATTATGTTATTCTCGAATTGTAATAGATTGATGTTGTCAGTGATTCCTCTTATAGCAAACATGTTTACTTTATGCTTTTTTAGACTAAAATGGTAGATTTATGGTGGAATTTGAAATGCTTGCATCAATAGACTTTGTGCAGTACAGAAGCGCTGGATAGATGGAGGGGGGAGTATTTCTTAACTCTGTCTTATCACACTGACACACTTCCTAGTTTGTTGGAATGAACTTCTCTTGTGAGTACTAGAATTCAAAGAAATAAAGTTTTACTGCCAGGATGAAGAAGACACAATAAAGCTCAAAACTGAGCTCATTGAAAGGAAAGGTCCTCCTGTGAGGAATGTGAGCAAACCGTTCACAAGAGGCCAATAATCTTAGTCATAGTTTCAAAGTTTAAAGCCGGTTTAGAACTTATCTAGACCAATTATTTCCAAACTTTATCATAAAAGCAAAGGAAGAAATGAACTTGTATTTCCAATATATTCTTATTTATAAATTATAGATTAATTGTTTATAAATAAGAGTATCAAGGTTCTTACATTATAGTAGGGCAGAGAGTATGTACACAAATTGGTACATATAAGATACATGTATAAGCGATATAGTGTAACCTGAGGGGGGAAGAAAAAGGATCTGGGGAATGAGGAATGGTCATTCATATAAGGTAACACTTCAAAAGAATCTTGAAGAAAGCCAAGGATTGCAAAAAGCAGAAGTGAGGACAGAGAGTACTCCAGGCTAGATAGTAGTCAGTGCTATATAGACAAGAGGTGCAGAGTTGTTCATGAGAAGCAGAAAATAGATTATATGCATAGATTATATGCAAGACTGAAAATACAGAACAGGAAAAGTTTTTAAACAGCATTAAATGCCAAATAGAAAAGTTTATATTTTTTTACTTGAGGCAATAGGGAAGTCAATGGATTTATTTACTCAAATGACGTGATCACAACCATGCTCCGGGAAATGACAGTAGGTAATATTTAAATCAGGAACTCAGTTAGGAGGCTATTTTAATGGTCTAGGTTGAGAGGTGACAAGTGCCTGCACTAGAGCTGTAGTGTGAATGGAGAAGAGAGGAAGTATACAAAAGATATTGAAGATAAAGAGATCATAAGATTTGGCAATTTGTTTGGTTATATGGGGTAAAAAGTACATAATGAGGGAAATAAGCATGACTCTGAGACTGTGAGCCTGGATGAGTGGAAGGATAGGGTTGCCCAGGACAGAAAGATCAATATTCAGAAGAGGAATATGTTTTGAGGTAGAGACAATGAGGTCCATTTCAAACATACTCACTTTAAAATGACATCCAATTTAAACTATCCTCCTAAAGGCAATTGGTGAAGCAGTGCTAAGGGTCAGGAGACTGGTGTAGATATGGAAAGAAATTTCATAAAAGTGCTCATTGAACCTATGGCAGTTAATAAGACCACAAAAATAAAGATCATAAATAGAAAAGAGAAGGGTGATAGAATAGAATTTTGGGTAAATCCACAGTTAATAACATGGATAATGATTCAGCAAAGAAGACTCATAGTTACATGTCAAGAGGAAACCAAAAGAGAAGAGAATATCCAGGAGTAACTTTTAGTTAGCAGCATTGGATACTACAGAGAGGTCAAGGACTGAGAAAAGGCAATTAGATTTTTCAGTTGATGATAATGATGATGTTGATGATGATGATGATGATGATGTTTGTCCTTCATTCTTAAAGAAGACCATGACATCAGGGAGGTTATATTTCAAGCACATGATTTTGATTGGGCAGGTGATGAGTCAGCAGTTTCACTTTCTCCTCCAGCCATCTGGATCCAGTGGCCAGATATGAATCAGGATGAGTGGAGATGTCCCTGAACATGAGGGAAGCAGGATTAATTAATTGCCCTAGGTCATCTGAGACTGAATCAGAACTCCTATCCTGGTTACTCCATAGCCAGTATTCTATCCACTGAGTCATCTTTTGGCAACTTTTCAAAGAACAGATTGCATAGGCTACAGAAGACAGACAGGAAGAGAGAGAGAGAGAGAGAGAGAGAGAGAGAGAGAGAGAGAGAGAGAGAGAGAGAGAGAGAGAGAGAAGCACACATGGAGACACAGAGCCAGAGAAAGAGAGGAGGAGGAGGAGGAGAAAGCAATGCAAGTAGGTCGTTTTCTCAAGATGTTTCATTAAGAAGGGAAGGAGAGCCATAACTAGCGGGGATGGTAGGATCTAGTGAAGGTTCTTATTTTTTAAATATGGAGAACACTTGGTAGTGTTTGTATATAACTGAGAGGAAACTAGTATATAGGGAGATATTGATGATTAGAGATCAGAGGGGTGATAGTGTGTGTGGGGGGGGTAATCTTTTGAAAAACATGGGAGGAGATATGATTAAAGGGGCACATGAAAGAATATTGGCTTTAGCAAGAGGAGGAGGTGCATCATAATCATCCTGGATTGAAGGAGGAGACAACAACAAAAGGTGAAATATAAAATGAAAGGCAGAGGATATTTTTTTTCCAGTGAAATATAAAGTTCCTCAACTGAGAGAGGAGGAGATGCAATGGGAGGTCTGAAAATACTTGAATTGCCTAAGGTTACACAGATAGCATAGCTAGGACTTGCACTCAGTTTTTGGCTTCATACCCAAAAATCTGTTACATTACATCACATTGTCATATAGTCAGGATTGTGCAAAGGGTCCCTCCTTTATTTCGTTGTAGTAATCAATAGATGGCATCCAACACCTGTGCTCTCAGTTGTAACTCTTCATTCTGTCCTGTGTAATTCATAGCAGATATCCTTGTCACCTTATTTTACTACTTCTGAAATTACTAGCAAATGAGACCCAATCTTATGGTTCCTCTTGCTAAATGATCAAGGGTAATTCTTCATATCCCTAACCATTCAGGAAGAGAAAATTATTTTTTGTCAAGGGTAACCATTTCAGAAAACAATATTCTAGAACTTCTACAAGTCATTTTGGCTTGTAACACAGAGTCAGAGATTACCCCTGTTCTCTGCTCTCTTTTCCATTTTTTTCCTCCCATTCCTCATTCCATCTGAGTAACCAAAAGGGCTATGAGTCATTATCAGTAAGTATAGAATTGTAGTTGTGATATACCTGCATTATAGGGAAAAAAATTAAAAATTCAAAGTGAATTTGGAAATACAGAACCTCTGCCAACAATGAAAGAATGTATTGTTTTCTTCTTTTCATTGAAAATGTAAATTATTTTAACCATATCTCGGCAAACTTGATAGCCTTAAAACTTAAGCATCATTTTTATGCCTTATTTTCTTATATTTGCTAATAGAGTCCAAGTTCTAATATCAGTCTGACCAATGAAATCACTTTAAATTGGGAACTTCTAATTTTAAAATTTTCCTGGAGAAATGATCTCAATGATATTTGCATGTTGTCTTTGCTCCCCCATCGAAAGGACATGCCTAACTTCCAATAATGGGTATTTGTTTGTTTGTATGTGTGCATATGTGGGGAGGAGTTGAGGGGGGGTGGGTGGGAGTATGCAAGTGTAGGGAGAGAAAAATGAGTCTCATTTCACTTTACAGTGTCCCTCAGTTAAATTAGGTGATCTGTTTTAAGTTCAAAAATGCTAATAGAAATTAATAGGCTGCTTAGATTTTCATGATAGAACTTGACATCTGATTTTAATGTAATTAAAACAAATTTGCCAATCCAGATTAAACATGGCCCATGTCAGGGTCAGTGAAAGCATGAAATACAGTCTATAAATGTACTCAGAACAGATTAAAAATTCAAGCATTTGCCAGTTTTAATTTTTTAAAATTAAAACTCCTTTCAAGAGAAATGTTAATCTACTAAACACAGAATTACATAAAACATATCTTTTAACTGGCATGTTAAAACACAAACTGACTTCAATATATATATATATATATGATTTGTTTTGATTTTCCCTTTCCATAACTATATGGAAAGGGAAAATCAAAACAAATCTAATTTTAGATATAGACTCTAGACTTCCAAATGAAGTCTGAAAAGAATATTAGCTTGAAAGTTCTATAGTCCTACCACTGCTGAATGAGTACATGCTGTAGTAGAAAATGAATTTGCTTGGATTCAAGAACCCTGGGTTTTAGACCTTTTAACATTAAATTACTCTGAGACTCTGAGCCAGTAAGTTAACCTGTTTGGAGATTCTTTTTTTATCTCTAAATTAGTAACTTAAGTGGATAACTTTGTGGATCCCTTAACACATTGTCATTCTTTGTAACATTTTTTTCTTTGTAAAGTTGTCATTTATTTCCTAGCAAAAGTAGTAAGGTCCTTCCCCTTTTATTCAACATTCAATGAGCATTTTATGAATACCTTGGAGGGTGCTTGTGTGTGTGTGTGTGTGTAAGAACATAATTATTTATATAGTGTCTATTATATGTAAGGCACTGCCCTAGAAAGGGTAACAGCTAGTAAGCAAATGATATCGAATTTGAATTCAGATCTTCCTTACTCTAGGCTCATGCTAGACTTCCTTACTCTAGGCTTATTTTATACTCTATCCAGTGTGTTATCTGACTACTTACTAAGGCTACAGAGACAGAATGAGAAAACTCTTACCCTCAATGAGCTTACACTTCACTGAGGAAATGAAACATTGACATAACTGTGAATGCAAGAAAATTTGAATGAAGGTTGAGTACTAATAATCTCTTTGTGGGTCAAGAAAAGCTTCAAATAGGAGGCATTGCCTGAATTAAGCCTTGAAAGAAGGGATTATATTCTAGATGTCGGAAACAGTCATGCAAAGACATGTGATCCTCAGTTAAGTGAACAAGTTGGTTGTTTCGACTAATAAAGTGAATGAAGTGGAGTTATGAGGGATAGCTGCCACTGTAGTCTGCAACTGAGCTGAAAAGTGTTATGAATTTAAAATTGAGTTTCTAAATTGTCTTAGAGACAATAGTGAGCCACCAAAGCTTCTTGAATACAGTTGTGATGTGGTCAGACTTGTGATAAAGAAATATAATGTTAATGGATCTGTGGAAGATGGCTTAGAGAGGAGAAAGGAAAGACAATACCAGTCAGGAAGCCTGACTTACCTAGTAGCCCTGAGAATGAATGTAAGAAATGTTGTGGAGTGAGAATGCATGCCAATTGGCCATTGCTAGGTGGAGGAAGTGATGAAAAATGAACAATTGAGCACACTTCTAAACTTGTAAATATGGAAAGATGGTAGTACTCTCATCAGAGGCATTTTAACAAAAGGAAAAGAATTGATGACATATTATGGCAATCTTATTTCAGAAACTGATTATTCCTTATCACCTGTGTCAAATGTTGCATATAGATTCTTTCAACTAATTGAATTAACAGAGTTTTTTTATGTTTTCTTTTAGATTTCATTAATCTGATGCAAGATCTCCTGTGACTGCATGCTGAAACAGAGGTAGGTAATATTTCTAGTTTAATCCATAATTAAACCAAAAATGATACAAGCTACATAATCAGTGATTAGATATTCCAAATACTGGAGGATTCTTTCCATAAATTATAGAAAGCTAATCTTAGGAATGGGAGGCAGAGCCCTATCATGGCTGAGAAATTTATGCATTAAAAATGTTTAGATGCTTATTTTCATAGCTCAAATAATTTCTTGTATATTAGTTTTGTTTTACATAATATTAACTGATGAAAATATCAATTCTGATAATGATATATATATCTGTATATATATATATATATATATATATATATATGGAAATATTTTCTGTTTTCTCTGGGGATGAAGATGTATATCTAGTATTCCAAAGGAGGAATTTGAAAGATTTGTTTACTGAAGGAGAAACATCACTTATCTTATGTGGTGGTTTCTCTTTCTTATGTATTCAAATTGTGATCAGTCAGTCATTAAGTTCCTACTATGTAGTAGATGATTTGCTAAACATTGGGGAATACAAAACAAGGTAAAAGATAGTCCTAGCAATTTAATAGAGGAAACAACGTGCAAACAAGTCCAAACAAGCTATAAATGTATATATAACTGAAATAAGCAATAAGGCTAAGACACTAGGATTAAGATAAATTAGGAAAGACTTCCTACAGTAAGTGGGATTTTAACTGGCTTGAATTTGTATTATTTTCCTAGCTTTGAAAATAAGAATAAAAAAGTTATATGATCATAGTTTTCCTTAGCATCCATATTCCCAAATTTCTCACAGATAGATAGCAAATTCTTCCCACCAGAATTCTGGCGTAAATAATCATCTGTCCTACAAGAGTAACTGTAATGGGAGTGGCTAGGTGGCACAGTGGATAGAGCACTGGCCCTGGAGTCAGGAGTACCTGAGTTCAAATCCAACCTCAGACACTTAATAATTACCTAGCTGTGGCCTTGGGCAAGCCACTTATCCCATTTGCCTCGCAAAAAAAAAAAAAAGAGTAACTATAATGCCAGCTGACAACATCAAGAAAATGGCATTCTAACAACCCTGCAGAAGTCATTTGGTTTCTTTTTATAGCTTAAGGTTAGAAACCATGCAAAACATACTTTCTGAAAAGAAAAATCTAGGATCCAAATACAGTTTGTCAGTTGAAGTATCAAAATCGTTTGAAAATATTCCATTTGAATTAGATATTTTTCAAATATTTCATAAATGTAGGATTTTTTGACTGGTGGTCCACCCAAAGCTCAGTGTGGGAGCACTGTAGAAGACACTCATGTGAATAATCTTGGTTTGGGGGCGGCTAGGTGACACAGTGGATAGAGCACGGGCCCTGGAGTCAGGAGTATTTGAGTTCAAATCCAACCTCAAACACTTAATAATTACTTAGCTGTGTGGTCTTGGGAAAGCCATTTAACCCTTGCAAAAAAAAAAACTAAAAAAAATGTTGGTTTGTCACTTTTTCTTTCTGCTGAATAAATTCAGATAAACCTTACCTGCAAATAGATTACATTCTCATCAACTAAAAGCAGGGAAACACCTTTAATACTTTAGAGCTATGGTATAGTGGAAAGAGGCATACTCTTTTGGAATGAGGAAGGATTTAGGCTTAAATTTGACCCCTAATGGCATATTAGCAGTATGTGATACAAGGATAAGATTGCCTGGGGTCCTTGCCTTACAGGATTTTTGTGAACATCACATGAGATGTATCTATAAAACTTAAAGCACATAATTAAATGTCAATTATTATTATCATTAATGAACATATTACCATTCATACTCATAGGTTTCAGTCCATACTTAATAAATTACAAGCCATGTATGTGACCTTAAACAAGTCACTCAAATTTTAAATCTTAGTTTTCTTACCTGTATAATAGAAGAACCAAGTGTCCTGGTGGTATACAAACTCCTTAAGGTCAGGGACTATTTCAGTTTGGTTTTTGTTATCTAGGGTATCTTGCTTAGTGCCAGGTGCTTAAGAAGTAATTATTGATTGGCCCATTGATAAATGGATAAGGCAGCCTACAGTGGAGCTCCCTGGAGGAGTCATTTGGTTTCATCTTTATAGCTTAAGATCAGGAGCTATGAAAAATATATTTTCTAATAAGAAAAACTAGGATAGAAACACAGTTTGTCAGTTATAGCATCAAATTCATTAGAACAATGAAGGAAAAAGTGGCTTCCTGAAGGTCACACATTGAAATAGTGTCAGATTCCTGGTAAAGTCCTGAAACTAGGGCTGCTTCTATTATACCAAGCTTCCCTTTGTGTATGGCATGTTCCTTTTCCAGATGCAAACAGAACCTAGGGATAAAATTCTGGAAGAATTATCTCTAAGTTTTCTTTCTGTTTATTCATTTGCATGCATTATGTAAAGTATCCTTATGGACAAGAAGTTTTTCAAGGTTTCTTCTTTTGCTTTCTTTTCCCCTGTGAAGCAGGAAATCAAAGCTGTGTAGTATAAATGGAATAGAAACCTTAAAGATGTTGACAAAGCTCAAAAGTTTGAACCTCATGTTTAAGCAGATGTTATATAGTACTGCAGCATTTAAGTCATATATCTGAGGGCAATCCATTAAACTTTTCTTCCACAGCAGAAGGCAGTTAGCACAGGAGTCCTTTTTTGTTGGAACATTAATTTAGTAGCTGCTATTGTTAACATGGCTGCTTAGCTCCTCATGGCTGACCACTTCCCAGGGAGAAAGAACTAAAGGAGACATTTTGAAAATATGAATAAAAATAAAAGAATTAATATCATAATACCAACAGCATGGATTCAGCAAGGGACTGTGCTTTCTGAGAACCATCCTAGTGGAATATGGGGAGGTCCATCACCAATAATTGGTCACCCACTGATTAATTATTTGACTCTGGTAGGTTGTGAAAAGTACACACACACATACACACACACACACACACACACACAAACACACACACAATGGTTCTAGTCTTGTATTCCCACCTATTTCTATACTGATGGTACCATAATGGTGGGATCTAGGAATAATGAGGCCTAAGAATGACATTTTCGTATGATCTATAAACATTAATATAGCTGTTATTTCCTTATGCATAATTCTCCATCTCCCATCTTCATGCCCTCTCTCTGTCTATATTTCCTGTAATGGTTTTGCTTATTAACTTTGCCTCTTAGAATACCTTCCTTCCTTTTAGCCTTAGACCTTTGCTAGCCCTTCATGCTTTTAATGTTTTCACCTTTAGGCTTTCCTTTTGTTTACTTTGTATGCTTCTGTTTATCTACTTGTACTTGCCTATATGTGTAAATATTATTTCTCCCAATAATGTAGTCTCCTGGAAAATGGAGACTTTATTTTTTATTTATATCACAAGTAGAGTATTATCTGTCACACAGAAAGCAGGTGATTGGTTTGTTATTGATATTTTAAATGTGAGATCCATGTCCAAAGATTGAGTGATCAAATAACTGCAGTAAATGCCTAGATTGACATGTCCTCAGAGAAATGTAGCATTGAAAATAGAAAAGGGGGAATTAATTATATAATAAGAATGAAAGGGAACTGACAGCTCACAGCTCTTTTCATTTTCACTCAATGTACAGAGAACAGAAAAAAATGAAAATCTTTATGCATTTTGGTGAACTCACTGTTTTAAATTTGTAGGAAAACAAGAACATGAGTAACATAGAATGACTGACCATTCATTGAGTATGATGAAGTCTAAATCACTAAAGCAGTTCGCATTTCAATAAAGCCACAAATCCACTGGGATAATGGACTATAACAATAAGAATGCATGACAAGTGTTCCTTTACTTCATCTTTTTCATACCTCTGCCCAATTTGTTCTCAAATATGTATAACTATATAGAATGTGGAAATATAATTCAGTGTCTTCCAGATATAGTCAGGGATACAGCACCAACACCACTGCTTTCCATTGTTGGCTCATATGTTTACTATTTCTCTCTATATAGGTTTCAACCTGGTCTTGTGGGTATGCTCTGGAATATTCTCAGAAATTACTAAATTTGCTTGACCTTTGCCATGTAATAAAAGCAGAGTCAACCCTCATGTGATGGAAGATTTTTCCTATCTTTATGCTGAATTACAAGTTGATAGATTTAGATGAAATTGTTAATGGCCATGTAATTTATTAGTAATCTCAAATAGTGGGAAAACATTCAAATAAAGTACAGAAAAGGCTATGATAGGGATTATATATATCACTTTCTCTCCACACAAGACTCCAAGTCAGTCTGAAGGGGGGGGGGGCAAACAAAAGGATTGATATTTAAATTTTAGAAAGGCTTATAAAAAAGGTGCTATTAAATGGACTTCATTTGTCAATTTTTACAGCTTCCAGTTCAGCTAGGATTTAACTTTAGGCATCTACTACTGTTTTCTATCCCCTAGTTCCCTAATGATTTGAAACTCATTTGAGCACATTTCCATTTACCTCTCTGGTTGCCCTGCCTGTCATTCCAAATTTTTTGAAGAAGGCACTGTGAACTTTCTTTAATTCCTAAGAACAGCTTAGCCAAAGTCTCCTCTATCTTATCACCTCAATAAGATTTCCCAAAATCTCTGTGATTCTGAAGTGGACTTCCAAAATTTCTTCCATATCTCAGGAAGCTGGGGCTATATGTTTTTACTAAGACAGCAACAGCAGTCTGGTTTTCCTGAGATAACAATTAAAAGATATCAAAGGCAACATAGAAAGAGGAACATGATGAAATCTGAATTTTAGCCAGGGCATCCCCAAAACAAAATCATCTGATCAAATATGGACAAGCAGTTCCTGCACAAGGACCATTTTCTTTTGAGTACACAGATGGGAATGAAATGATCACTTAATTAAATGAGATAATCAGTTATCTAAATCATATTTTAGAAGGCCAGTTAGAAGCAGCAGTGTTTTTCATTAACTCGTCACAAACAACCAGAGGCTAAACACACAGTATGTAGTTAGAATGTTCCTGTTTTTTTATCCCACATTTTTCAGAAGTATTTTCTTTTGTACATAACACTCACTACAAAATTAGATCAGTTGGTCTAAATGATCAGTGTTAATTTCAATTAGGAATGTGTAAATTGGTCATTGCTTTTAATTTAAGTTAAAAAGAGTATTTTACTAAGAAATTAAAAAATGAGGGAAAGGGCAAATTCTAAAAACTTAACTCAGATATTTGGTGCTCCTATTCATTATATAATACATATTTATATTTTAAGTTACAAATAATTTAATAAACGTCATTTTTTCAAAAACTTAAGTGTTGGAATCATCGAACCAAATATAGATGCCTGATTTTCACAAAGGATTAGGAATTTCTAGAAGAATGCTCTGTGTTAAAAAGCCTTGGCCCCCCCAGTGGGTTAAGTGAAGGGATTAGTCATAACCTTCACAGTTACTTAATAAAAACAGAATGCATATGATGATCAATTGTGAATGATTTAGCTATGCTCAATAATACAATAATCCAAGACAATTTTGAACAACTTATAATGAAAAAAGCTATTCACCCTTAGAGAAAGAACTGATGGAGTCTAAATGCAGATCAAAGCATACTTTTTAAAATTTTCTTAAACTTTGTTCTTAACTTTATTTTCTTCTTTTTGATCTGCATTTTCTTTTACAAAGGTGGTAATATGGAAACATTTGCACATATATAATCTGTAGCAAATTGCTTGTCTTCTCAAGGAGGTGGGGAGGAAAGATGGGAGGAAGGAGAGTACTTGAAACTCAAAATATGTAATTGAGAAAAAATAATAATTAAATGTTAAAAACAAAAGCCTGAATATATGTGTAATGATATTGACTTGAATATTTGGATTTAAAATTAAACCAACTTTTGATTTCTCAGCCATTTAAGCCTCTTAATTTAAAAATATACAAAAAAGCCCCCCAAATAAATAATGAATAAGTTCTTAAATTGAGGCCCACAGATTCCATGATCAGTTAGCATATGTCTAGGAATCTATGAACCTGCATAAAAAAATAAATCTTCATTTCACTAAAATTTACTTCCTATATATGCTTATGCATTTAATAACATTATTTTGAGAAAGGAAATCTATATTTTGACTCAGACTCCAAAAGGGGTCCATGATACCTCAAAAAGTTAATAACTCTTGATCTAAAGACATTGCCTGCCTATTATCCCTCAGGTAGCCAAAGCTCTAATTTCACCTGTCTTGTTTATCTATTCACAATTCCAATAGTCTTTTTTGCAAAGATCAAATTATGAATTTTAAATATGAATATATCTAGCTCATTTTAAAATATCCTTCCTCATATCTTGTTCTTTCCCTGTCTGAACATAGATAGTGTTCTTTAGGGTATTTATCAAGGTAAAACAGGAAGCATTATAAATCATTAGATTTAGACTAGAGATACAGAGAGTATAAAGTGTCAGTAGAAATGTAAACAAACCTAAATAAGTTAATACATAAGAAAGAAGGAGAAAGAGGCAGAGAGAGACAGAGAGAGGCAGAGACAGAGAGACAGAGACAGACAGAGACAGACAGACAGACAGACAGAGAGACCCAGAGAGAGAGAGACAGAGAGAGATAGTAGAGACAGAGAGACAGAAGGAGGAGGAGGAGGAGGAGGAAGGGGTAAGAGAAGGAGAAGGATGAGAAGGAGGAGAAGAAGGAGATGGAGATGGAGAAAAAGAGATGAAAGAAATGTACTGGACAAGTTTTCTGTCGTATAACTCATAAATGATCAGTAAGCAAGTTTCTTCTTTGCATAATGGTAGCTGCAGTTCAATAATTAGAAATACTTTTAGGAAGAAATGCACATGAAGATAACATGTGGTAGACTACATGTAAATATAAAAATGTTATACAATTGAAAGTTTCTAACAGCAGAAAAAAATCTTAAAATTTTATTTAAGGTAGAATACTTTGTCAACTAGTTTGTTAAATTGATCTCTTCAGTCTCAAAAACCAACAACTACCTATAGTTTTTTTATAGATTTTTAATTAAATAAATAAAATGGTCTACTTTTGACTATAACTAGATACAGTCTTAGAAGATTACCTGAATATCAGAGAAGTTGTCCTTGGTTACATAGATAATAAATTTTAGAAGCAAGACTTGAAATCAGGATATGCCTAAATTCCCATTCAGCATTGAACTACATGCCTCTTTCATCAAATTATTACTTTGGTAATGTGTGAGAATACAGTTCTTACTCCTTTTAGTTATGACTACCAACATCTTTACTCTTCATTCTGGTTACAATTAGTTTTTGATATCTTTTGCCTATTTCAAAGGTTCCAAGAATTCATGACCTAGTGAGAAGTCTACTAGTTTTGAGCTAAGTATATAGCTGGGCTGATCCTCAATTGGAAGAATCAGTCTTTCAAGGGTACCCTTAAAAATACCTTCCCAGCTTCAGAGGCCTTGGCAGAATTTTCACTGTGCTGGTATAACTTTTAGGACCCTGGAGTTTTTTCCCAGCTGTAGGCACACAAGAGAGAAGGAATGGCTTTGTGGAAGAAATTGATTTGCATCTCTTCTACATTCCAAAGCATGTTATCTCTACCTCTCTTATAACACTTATTATGTGTCATATTGCATCTTAACCTTGTGGGCCTCTTCTAGTGCATAAGATCCACCTTCCTTATTTTTATACTCAGAATGTACATGTTAGGTGGTTCTTTGAACTCTCTCTCTCTCTCTCTCTCTCTCTCTCTCTCTCTCTCTCTCTCTCTCTTTTCATCTATCAGTTTATATACATATAAACACACATAATAAAATATAGTTTGAAAGAACTGATAGCATTGACATCATTACCTGCATACATCTTCGTGAGAAATCAGGGAGCAAGGGACGCTAGGTGGCGCAGTGGATAAAACACCAGCCTTGGAGTTAGGAGTACCTGGGTTCAAATCTGACCTCAGACACTTAATAATTACCTAGCCGTGTGGCCATGGGCAAGCCACTTAACCCCATTGCCTTGCAAAATCTAAAAAAAAAATCAGGGAGAGAATGATTAGAGAAAATTGAAAACTCTTCCCCAAAGATTCTCACAATAATAATTTGGCATTAGAGAGAATATGTGCTATAGTACCCACAGGACTGGGGTTCCTAATTAGGAAAAACTGGGTTCAAATCCTGCTTATGAAATTTTCTACCTGGGTTATAATGGACAAGTCACTCAACTAAACTCTCTGGGTCTCTGACAGATTTGGAAGACTATATTTAGTCATAGACATCACTTGTTTAATTTGAAGAATTTAGAATATTTTATTTAAAAATTAATCCCTTTTTTGCATAAATGCACAGGTTGCATTTGTATTTGAAAATGTTTACTACATTCCAGTTTTTCTAAGTAAATATAATGCAGAGAAAGGGAAAAAAACTCCCATGGAACTTTGCAGACAATCTTGTCATGATCCTAGAGGGATTTTTAGATTCCTTTAGTTATCTGTTTACCACTTCAATCAAGAGGCTCAAGGACAGCCATACTCACATATCAGACTGGAAAGACCAGTTAGTGCTGTAAGCACTTACATTCATTCATCTGTGTAGTTTTCTAGAATCTGAAGAGAAGTACTTTTTGTTCACCCTTGTAAATAAAAAGAAATTTTTCCTCTTGTGTGTTTTTTTTTTATTTCAAAGGAAATTTGCTTCTGACATTTCTGCAATGAGGTTGAGCAGACTGGGAGGAAAAAGCAGGCTCTTGTCTCTCTCTAATTGCTTCTTGCTCTAAATGCTTCCTTTCCTCAAGTGACCTAATAAAATGTCCCAAGAGGGAATGTTTTTAGAATTGCAAATTTACTTTCTCACACAGCTCCCCTAACTTACTTTTGAAGTAGGGGCACTGAGGAAATACAGACCAAATAGGTAAACACAGCCCACTGGAAATTTCTTAAGCATTGGCTTGAAGTTACAAAACTGGATCCAAGTCGACAGAACAAATGTGTTCAGCTGATGATTTTCTTTTACACTCAATCTTGGTACTATCAAATAACTCCGGGAGGTAGCTGCTTGGACAGCCACTTCCATGTTCACCCATAGAACCAACCCTGAAGAATTTATTCATTGTGTAACTAATATTGATTCTTTTTCGGAGTTCAACTGAAAGATGGAATGCCACTCCCAATAATAGTTCAGCTGCTGATCTCTTTCAAATTCTTTGTATAAGGAACAGAGTTTTATAATTCAATTCTGACATATTCTAGAGTATTAGTGACTTAAAAGCAAAATCTATACAATTTCTGCTTAAATGGAAATAAGCTTGTTGATTAGAAAAGCTTTTTTTAATGTTTTGTTCCATCAACAACTTAAGGTGAGAATTTTGAGAGATTAAAAGTGAGAATTTTTCTGCCTCTTCAATTTTCATAAATCAGCATGGAGCAATGAGTGTCAGATTTCAGTGGAGGGGGACAAAAGCAAAGAGAGTTACATAGCAACCAAAATGCTTTAATAAAAATTTTATCATTGCTAGTATTGGAGGTTGTCTGCACTAATGAATATGCCACAGAGGGTTTGTTTTCCTTTTCAGCTAGACTCCCTTGGGGCATTTTTGTTAAAGAAAGTGAAATTGTCTGGGAGTCTGATACCTGCCAGCTTCCAGGTCCTGTCTTTGGGAGTTGTTGAGTGACTACAATTAGGTTGTGGAGTGAATTGTAATAAAAGAACCTTCCTTTAGTTTCATTCATGTTAAAACTTGAACCTTACAAGAAGTGGATATTAGAGCTTTTCATTTAATGATTAAAAGCAAATTTAATTGGCAGTCTTTTAAGTAACTTCTAAAGATGTCCTTGTACATGAACATTTTATCTGAGACACACACACACACAAGCCCAAACAAATTCTATACCCCTAGGCTTATAATATACAAGCGCTTTCCTGCAACAAACATTTCCCTTCTCTAAAACATATTTCTAATAATATAGAGAAAAAAGTAACAGAATCAACTAAATTTCATTTCTACTTGTAGCTTGATTTTCATTAGGGTCAAACCAAATTTCTTTTGGTTGTATAGTACAAAGATATCTTAAATCTCTCTAAAATGTGTCAGTCATGTCTAAGTATGCTATGAGAATCTTATCCCTGAACCCCTAAAAGTTCAGACAAGAGGCATCTATCCAACATAGTGAAGAATTTTGTCTTTTGTTTTGACCCCCTGAGGGTACCATGGAATACTTTGATTGTTCACTTTTCATTCTTCACTTAGCCCATCATCTCTTTCTATCCTACAACTCTCTGATGACAACGTTTATTCCTTTTCTTCATAAAAGCTTCGGTGATCCCCTGTTGCCCTAAGGATAAATTAGTTTGGCACCATGGACTTGAGCAATCTGACACTAGCCTACCTTTCCTAATTTTTAGACATTATCCCTCTCCATAACTCTGAGGTCCAATCTAATAGACTTATTTGTTCTTCTTTGTATATGACATTCTATTTCCTATCTCCATTCCCTTAATGTATTGTCTCCTATCTTTGCAACCTAGAAGTCTCAGCATCCTTTGAAGTTCAGCCCAAATCATCTCCAAGTGAAGTTTTCCCTAATTTCTTCAACTACTGGTTCCTACTTATTAAAGGTAAAGATAAATTATCTTTATTTATTTTGCTTGTATATATTTTGTTTTTGTTTGTATGCCTTTTACTCTGATAGAATATAAGCATTTCAAAGTTTTGTCTTCATAAACCCAACACCTAACCCAGTGTGTGCTACATAGGAGGTATTAAAATATATATATTGATTGATGTAAAAACAAAAGACATCAAGAAAATGCATTCAGGGGCAGCTAGGTGGTACAATAGATAGAGCTCTGGCCCTGGAGTCAGGAATACCTGAGTTCAAATTTGGCCTCAGACACTTAATAATTACCTAGCTGTGTGGCCTTGGGCAAGCCACTTAACCCCACTGCCTTGCAAAAACTAAAAACAAAAATAGAAAAAAATGCATTCAAAATAGTTCTACTATTTAATAGTTGTTTGACCCTAGGCAATTAATTCAATCTCTTTTTTAGTTTCCTCAGTTACAAAATGGATGTAATAATTAATAGCTCCTACTTCTAAAGAGTTTTGGAAATCAAGTAAAATAATATTTGTAAGGTGATTATTAGAGTGCCTGGAATATAATGAGTCTTTAATAAAATTTGTTCCTTCTTCCCTTCCCTAAAGGATTAGGAGTATCACTTTGAATGCATTCTAGAAAAGAATATTAAAACAAAAGAGTGAAATCACAGTATAGTAAGGATAACATTTCTATCAAGTAATAAAGCAATTATAGTCATTTCAATGTCATCATTCCATCTGTCATTGACTATTTATTAAATATTTATATACCAAGGTAAATGTGACATAGCCCCTGCCCCATAGCACTTTAAAATTTAATCAAGTGTGAGGGAAAGGGGATATGGCACGCAAATATGCAATATAGTACTCCAAAACTAGAGTACAGAACAAGTGGAGGAGCATTTTTGAGATAAAAGAAAATTGATGAAAATGATATTCTTTTGCATTTTTTAAACTTGCAACTAAGAAGAAAATAACTTATAATAGTATTTTTTATTCAAAGACTGGAAAACCATGAGAGCTAATTAAGAAGGCTAATTTCAAACTGTAAAGTTAATGATATTCACTCATCCTATAGCAAACTTAGAAAAATCATAAGGTAGATATGCAAAGTCATTATGCAAGTCCAAATACAACTTTACTATTTAGGTTAATTTAGTTTATCTAGACCTGTGCTTTTATTTCTTCTACCAATGTAAGTCAGTATCTGCAATCCATATTCTTAGAAAAGTGCAAATTTAAATACCTAGAATAAATTAACATTCTTAGACACATCCAGACCATAGTGAAACTCATTCCTAGAAATCTAAGATAATTATTACATTTCACATTTAGATAATGGAAGTCTTTACCTGTATGGGCTAAGTTCCATAAGATATGAGTTTCCTTTGAAAACCAAATATAGTAACTAAGGAAATTTTTTAGACAAAACTTCCTATTCAGCAGCAGAATGCACAAAAATGTATTCAAGAACTTATAAAGGATTATTTAAGAAGTTAAATTGTAAATTTGTAAAATTATACATTAGCCAAAATTACAAAGATAATTACCTCATCCTTTTGCTTTGGGGAAATTTGTCATATGTTTAGAAGTAAGGAGAATACATTTTACTAAATCTTCATTGCATACATCAAAGTGACTTTCAGAAGCACCATATTCCAACGAAAGTTGATGGTTTTTCTTAGTTATTAACATGAATTTGTACATAGAATTTTAAATGCAGTGCATTGAAAATTCAGTGATTTCATTGGCATAAATACTCTAGCTTTCACGGCAAATTAGAATCATAGAATCTCATAGTCAAAGACCTCAGAGTCATCTGATCCAAAAGTTATCTGGATAAGATTACCTCTTGCAAAATATATTATGCTTAACAAAAAATCATCCAATCTTTGTTAAAAGAACTCCAATGAAAAGGGACTCCCTACTTCTGAATGTACCCAATTTTGGACAGTTGCACCTAATTTTTCCTTCAACAAGTATTCATTTAACCCTTACTATACACCAAATACTCTGATAGATGCTTGGACTATAGAGACAAAAACAAAAACAGCTTGCTCTCAAGGAGATTATTTTCTAATTGGAAGAAATTTTATAAATAAAATTTAAAAATATAAATTAATTACAAAGTGTTAAGGAGAATATGGAGTAAAGACCTAACAACTAGGGGAAATCTGACAAGCCTTCATGAATAAAGTAGAACTTGAACTGAACCTTAAATTAAGCTAGGAAGCTTAAGTAGAGATGAGGAGAAGTCATTCCAGGCATAGGTATAATTAATGATCAGAACATTTTTCCTTACATTGAGTCTAAATTTTCTCCTTTGCTTCTACTTCTAGTCTTTAAAGCCAAATAGAACAAGGAAGCTCCCTCTGCTACATAACATTCTTTCAAATACACAAGTCAGTTATCATGCCCTCCCCTTATTTTTCAAAGTTAAATATCTTTATTTCTTCTAACTGATCTTTATATATATATTTTGTTGTTGGATTTTTTTGTTTGTTGATTTGTTTGAGTACCTATTGTGACCAAAACCCTAGTTTTGTCAGGTGCATTGGAGGTTAAGATGATGTTGTTTATACTCACAAAGTAGAGGGTATTTTTAAAGAACTATCATTTTTCTGCAATAATCATTTCCTGTTATTAAATCTTGCAAAAGCTGTTAGTTAAGATGCCACTTGGTTTTTCAAACCATTAAGTCACTAAGCTTTGGGTTGGATTTCATCCCCTATTATTCAATTAAGAGTGATCAAGTATTAGAGAGTATTATTTAGTTTACATTGATTTTCCTCTTCCCTTTTGTATCTTTAAAAAAATATAAACTATTGTTTGAAATTTGAAACCCTCCAGGTGCTTTTTTATTTTGAATGTTAATATAAGGTTCTTCACCTCTTCTTGGATTATTATCAAATGACAGTTTTTAAAGAATGCCTCTTTAGAAGACATTAAAAGAGATAAGTCTTAATACATTCTTGACATATTTTTGGTTTTCTACTTAAAGAAAGGGGAATTAACTCCTAAAACAGGTCAGAAGAAAATGAAATAAATTGGAAACACATAAATTTTATGTAGATTCCTACCCTGCTAGAATTGTAAGGACCCTTAAAGATCATCAAATTCAACCCTCTCGTTTTATGAAGAAAGGGAGCTCCAGATAGGGTCTCAGAACTAGGCAGTGACTGAGATTAGAACTGAGAGCTCTGGACTCCCTGCCTTGCCCTTTCTCATATTTCACACTGTCTTTTGAGAATACATTTGGCTCAAGTAGTAAAAATTATTTTTAGAACAAATATGTACTAATACATTATATTTCAGCATCTTCCAGCCAATTGTGTTAGTACCTGAAACTAAATTTTAAAACAAACCACATGTCAAATTGTATTTCAGGGAACTTCAAGGGATTTTCCTAATTCCTTTGCTATGTTATAAATGTACTATGGAAAATAGTGCTTGAAATAAACATATCATCATTTGGGACT
Source organism: Macrotis lagotis (assembly GCF_037893015.1). Classification (NCBI taxonomy): domain Eukaryota; kingdom Metazoa; phylum Chordata; class Mammalia; order Peramelemorphia; family Peramelidae; genus Macrotis; species Macrotis lagotis. The sequence continues at coordinate 79,576,315 of NC_133663.1, read as the reverse complement.
TGTAAATATTTTGGATACAGAGATTTTCATTATAAAATTATTAGATTATACTCTAACCTGAGCATAAACCAGACTAAGTAGGATTATGTAACCTAGACTAGATGTCTCTGCAATTATGTTTTTTGTGACCCCAATTTTACAGAAAGAAAGAAAATAATGAGTGAGATATAACCTATTTATTTAGATTATTGCTTATTGTTTGAAGGGCATAATTTTATAGTGAATAGAGTACTAGGTTTGGAGTCAAGAGGACTTTGGGTTCAATCTAGCATATGGAACTTATTAACATTGTGACCTTGGTAAAATCACAGAATCTTTATGTTACTTCAGGTAACTCTTGAAACTTTAATCATAATATCATACATAGCTGTAGATGTAGAAAGCATTCTTGGGGATGTCTTGTCCAACTCCCCCTCAAATTAAAGATGAGAAAACACTGAAGCCCAGAGAAGTGACTTACCCAAAGTAACAACTAGAATTAAGATTTTGTAAAGGCATTCATAGGATTTCTCTCATTCTTTCCTATAGGTTTTGCCACATTAGTTATAAGTATCATATTTTATATGTTGATCATAACCAATTCAAGATAAAATGATCAAATGTTCTATGAAATGATGTGTTTTATTGCCCTTGAATGATCAGTGAAATCAATTGCTTTATTTACCATTCCAAGGAGCATGGGTAAGATATGCTATCTTTTGTCTTCTGGACTCATCACAAGAATTTTTAAAATTGATATGGTCCTCTTCCAACAGCATGTCAATTCATTGATTATTGGACAAAGATTGCTCAGAGTACCAACTATTAAGATTTACATGCAGGCTAAAAACAATGATTAACATGCTCTACATCCCTGTCTGTCATTTCCCCAATTGTCACAGTTACATATGTAGTCAGTCACAAATGTCATTATTTCTCTTGGTGGAACAAATATCATAAACTATCTTAGATCCATTGAGTATCTTTAAATGAAGTGAAATTGTATCTATGCTGGGATATACAGAACCTGTTTTTTTTTAAGACAGTGAGCATTCATAGAACAGGAGGCTTTTGTCAGAAATATATATTTCAGATTAATAGTCACCTCCTAAAGTTGCTGGAAGGAAAAAAAGTTTTGTAACCAATAAATCTCAATAGAATAGAATTTTGAACTATGTTCATGTGAATTTCTATCCTAGAGAACTGAAATCATAGAAAATACTATATAATTTGCATTCTTTTAACCTTGAATACAGATCTGTTGACCTGGAGCTGAATTATTCATCTATTTATTCATTCAACAAACATTAATTACATAACTCATATGTATAGGAAGCTATAGTAGGGAAGAAAAATACACAAAAGAAACATAGTCTTTATATTCCTGAACTTACAATAGAAAAAAATACTATAGTAATCCACAAATATATGTAGATATATAATTGGTACATAAGATAAGCAAGAATATAGATGTAGTGAAAATTGCCTTCATATGGAGGCAATTAAAAAGTTTCTTAGAGGTAGTGGGTTTTGATCTGGATTTTGTAAAGTAGTTATGATTTTATCTGTTAATGTTTGGAGATAAAGCAATAAGGAGATCATTTCTATGGAGATTATTTCATATATAAGGAAGAGTTTGAGGAATAGCACAGGCCCCTATCACAGCTCTACCATTGTTGTGCCAGGAAGGAAATGCAGAACCCAGGTCAAATAGAACTGACTATTCCTTTTCCTTGGATCAGAAGTTTTGGTTTATTTTAAAAAAAAATTTGCAGGTTTTCTTTTGCAGTCAGTAAAGCCTATGGACTGCTCAGGACAGGACAGTGTTTCTAAATGTATAAACTAACATATATAGGGTTACAAAAGAAACAAATTTTATTTAAAAAATTTATCAAAATATAATTTCAAGTTTTATTTTATTTTAAATTTATGTAATAAAATATTTTCATAACAGAAAAATAAAAAAGATCATTATACATAAAACTGCAAATCCTTTATATAGAACTTATATACAATAATATATATATATATATAATATGCTAACACTTTTCCCCTCCCCCAACCTAGAGATGGCTATCATTAGATACAAATTGGTATATATATATATATATATATATATATATATATATATATATATATATATATACATATATGCATGCATGTATTTATGTATGTTTATATATGTATAAAGCCCTATTGTTTTATTTTATACACTATATATGCTGTTATATGTAAAATTATTCCATACATGCTTCTATTTATCAATTCTGTCTCTGGACACCGGTAGCATCTTTCTTCTTTTTAGTTAATACATATTTAAAGAATAAGTTCATAGACTACTATGTTTAAAAAACTCCTGCCTTAGAACTCCACTGATTAAAGAAAGTTACAAGGCCAGTGTCATGTAACATATTCTTATCTCAATTTTCAATAAGGGGACACAATAAGGGGACATTGGAAAATTGGTAGAGGTGCCTTTTCTTGAGGCAATTGTAAATAGGAGAATACAAACCTTTCCTCCTTCCTCCTTGTGCCCTTGTTCTATTTTTATTATATATTTTATTTTCCTTTCTCTTGAAAATGAATTAATCTTGAATTTGAAAATTCTGATGTGAAAATGACATTCAAGATTCAGAATTTTGACTTTATAGACAACTTTTCAGGAACAAGAAACCCATTCAGTCTATATAGGCAGCTCTTCATTTTCTCATTTCTTAAAGAACCAGAAACAAATACAATCACTCCTAGCTGTAATTACATAGAGAGAATACCTTGGGGGCAATTTTCCACCTTGGGATTTACTAATTGTCTCATTGCTTCAGAGATCAAGATATAAATCTCTGCCTCCTATTAGCATGCTACCATGTGTGAGACAGTCATGCGAGCTAAATTAAAATACCAAAAAGAAAAAATGTGACTATACATCAATGCTGCTGTGTTATTTTCAGAAGCTGTACAGTGAAACCTAGCTAGTGATTTTCTGCTTCATTTCAGTTCTTCATAGCTGCATTGTGCCATATGAATCCTATGAAATAAAATGCAGTGGTTTCAATTTCCTTAAACCTTCTTATTCCTGCTTCATTGATATATATACACACACACACATATATATATATATATATATGTATTTATACATACACATAATATATATGTATATAATATATATGTAAACTAAAAGAAAGGAGTCAGATTTTGTATTTCTTTGTTTCATCTGTAATGACTAGAACAAAGTTGCTTAATAAGCATTTATTAAATAAATAAAGTATATGCAGGCTGAAATGATCTTTTTCTCTGAAACAGAAAGGCAGTGCTGCAAGGTAGATAGAAAGTTCTGAAAGGTAGATAAAAAGACTTATATTTAAATATTACTTCTCTGTCACCTTTGCTTAACTATGCCCAACCTCTCTGAGCCTCTGTTTACCTATCTGGAAAAAAGTGACAATACTGAGTCTCATATCTCCTTCATTGGGTTCTTTGTAAGCTCAAATAATACTGTGCTTCAGAAAATCATTTTGCAAACATTCAAGAGCTATTTAGACATCAGTTACTCATATAGTTATTTTGTACAATTAAACTACAGCATTCTTTAAATCAGTGGTTCCCAAACATTTTTTTTCTGTGAACACCTTTCTTTTTTTTTTGTTTTTTTTGCAAGGCAAATGGGGTTAAGTGGCTTGCCCAAGGCCACACAGCTAGGTAATTATTAAGTGTCTGAGACCGGATTTGAACCCAGGTACTCCTGACTCCAAGGCCGGTGCTTTATCCACTAAGCCACCTAGCCGCCCCTTGTGAACACCTTTCAACAACAGAAACAAAAATAAATTCTGAACCTGAGTAATTTAATATACTACTTACTCATAATATTCTGCAATTACTTTAGTGCTTAAGATACCATTAATTTTTTTCAGCTATAACCCCTTTGAATCATTGCTGTAAACTCCCAAAGGGGATGCAAAACACTAGGTAAGAACTACTGCTTTTGATTAAAATTTCCTTTCTTGTATTTTAATTTAAAAGGAAAATGCAAGAATAACTTAGTTCAACCCCCACTGGAATATGGACTCCAACAGAATCATTTAGTCTTATCTTGAAAATCATTCATGAAGAGTTCATTGCCCCATCTCCAGCCCCTCTGCAAGTCAGGAAGGTAGACAAGCACAAATAGCAAGTATCCTGGATTTGATAATAAAAGAGTTTAGTCTTGAATTTTGGTTCTGCTGTGTGACCTTGCTCTAGTCACCTGATTTGAATGGATGTTTCCTCATCTGTAAATTACCTTGTTGTACCAGATAGACTCAAAAGTCTTTTTTTTTTTTTTTTTTTGCAAGGCAATAGGGTTAAGTGGCTTGCCCAAGGCCACACGGCTAGGTAATTATTAAGTGTCTGAGGTCAGATTTGAACTCAGGTACTCCTGACTCCAAGGCCAGTGCTCTATCCACTATGCCATCTAGCTGACCCCCAAAAGTCTTTTCCAGTTCCCTTTGATCCTTTCTTTGGGCAGCTTTATTTGAAATTTGCCTGCTAGAAACTGCTACCCAGTTCCATCCTTATGAAAGTATTAATGGACATAAGTGTGAAAACAACACTTCTCTTTAATTTCTATTTTAAAAGAAATGTAAAAAAATACAAAGTTACATGCCTTAATTTGTGATAGGATCCCTGATAAATGCTAAGGAAATAAAAAGAAGCAAAAGACAGTCCCTGATCCCAAGGAGCTGACAGTCTTCTGATAGAAAGAGAATCCAGGAAGAGATTGTCAAAAATACCACAAAGTTCAAGAAGAATGAGAACTGGGAAAAGATAGATCATTTGTAATTTTGGAGAGAAGATTGATTGCTAGTTCAGTTGATTAATGAAAATGAAAACTACACTGCAGAGACTTAAGAAGAAAAGAAATGGAAGGAGAATTTTTCATAGAAGTCTGAGAAAGCAAAGTAAATATGATTAATTTGGAGGGATGCTAGAGTCAAAGTATGAATATTGTATTATCTAGCACAGAGATATCCAAAACACAGGCTGCATGCTACCCACAACTTTCTTGAGTGCTGCCCCAAAGAGATTAATATGTTATTTAGAACTATAACAAAATAAAATACGATAAATCATATATAATAATAATACAATTTAAAATTAAGTCAATATGCAGTCCACAGGATCCTTATGTAAGGTTTAGTGGTTCCTGTTTCTATTTGAGTTTGACTTCACTTTCTTTTTATTACTGACTTCTTTGAACTACAGACACATGGAAATAAACTAGAAGATACAATAACATGATGGATCACTGTTTTGTGGATCAGGTGACATATGAATTTCTTATTCCACTTTTTATGCTTACTATTTGAATGTTAGTAGGGTCACCAAATCTTTCTGAGCCTCAGTTGTCTTATTTATTAACAAGGCAGTAGAAATAGATGACCTCCAGTATCCTTTGATTTCATACAAAAAAAAAAGATTATCAGTATTGTTGAGTTTTTTTCCCTTTGTCCCCTAAAGTTTCAATCCATTCTTGTCTGGTTAAGATTTTGTTTTTGTTTTTGTTTTTATTTTTAACAAAGAATTATGTAATGTCCTAAAGACTCACTTGTGTTCACTTGAGGAATTTTTTTTGCGGGGGGGAGGTAGGGAGCTGGGGTTTACATATAAAATTATTTCTGGGTTTGTAACTTTCTTTTATTTTCCCAATATACTTTGTGGAAGCTATAAAAGTAAAAGATCAATCTATTGTTTTCATGAGAACTGTGGAGAAAAACCAATTACAAAATCTCCACAACAGTACATCTAATCAAAGGCTAACCTAAATGGTATAGAACAGCAATGGCCACCGACTTTCAGAGAAAAGGAAGGCCATCAATAGTGGGATAGTTTTGGAAGATTTAATGGAAGAGAATAAATTCATTGGGCTATATTAGATGACTTGCATTTGGATGGGTGATGGGAAAAGCAGGGGGTATTTCAGAGAGGGAAACAATATAAGGAAGTCCAGTCAGTGAGTCAAGGAAGCCAACCTATATAGGATGGTGGGTAGAGAGCAACTGGGTTTTCCTTATCCTTTATTCCTATCTCTTTAGCCCATAGCACAAAAAGTGGGCTTCCTCTATTTGCAAATAACCCAAGAGGAACAGACAGGGGAAGTCTTCCCAAATTCCATCCTTGAGAGTATTTTTCTCTGTGAGCCTCTTAACTCTGCCCTGAGCAAATATAATCTGTAATAAAAAGCTACAGGATGAACGTTTGGACTCTCAGTAGGCTGTCAATTTTCATTCAAATTTCCAACAGACATTTCATAAATAGAAGAATCTACTATGGAATGGGGAGATGGCCTTAAACATCCTTCCTCTCTAATAAAATAAACAAACTCATTCATGCCCAAGAAAAGCCAACTCAGTGTTTTCTCAATCTACAGGCAATCTGTCTTTCCCAGAGCAGACAATTTTGATTTGGGGTAAGCAGGGAAGGATTAGTATTCACTGCTTCCTATCCTCCCCCTTCCCCTAACCTCTGGGTAAAATAGATGCTGGGTGAATTAAAGGGGTTGGACTGATCCAGCCTGAAGATAGACAGGCTGCCTATTGCTTTGGAGGAAAACAGAGAGAATCATTAGAAAAAGTTATTAGAAGAAAATTAAACAACTACTTGAAACTGATGAAGCTATGGCATTCACTGGGTTTTGCTTTACTTATTCCTTAGCTCTTTTTACTAAAAGCCCCTCCCTGAGCTTATTCAAATGGTAATGTTTGACCATCTGCTTTTTTAGCTGGGGCATGCTGATAGGTCACATGACCCCAATTATTATAATTATAGGCTTTTGGGGACCAGTCATTATTTTGCACCCTTAGTGAGCATCTGTCTGTGACAAATAGATGAAAAGTTACTAGGGTATTGTTTTTTCTAAGTATTTTCTATATGTCATTTACAAAAAACTAGTGAGGCTTAGTTTCTTAATATATGTGTATATATGTACACATTTAAGTCTATGTATTTGGGCAAGAGAATCTATTTTCCAGATAGTTAGCTTTCTTTCTTTTTTAAAAACTATATTAAATGATGGAAAAAGCATCTTTTGAAAAGTATCCACAAATGAGCTTTGTAGACAGTAAGCAATGAATAATTATTAAACAGTCCCTAATGTGTCAGTGGCTAAAAGGTTTTCTCATCTCAATTCTCTCTCTCTCTCTCTCTCTCTCTCTCTCTCTCTCTCTCTCTCTCTCTCTCTCTGTATACATACATACATATATATATATATATATATATATATATAAAAAGAGCAAAAAGAAAAAAGGGGAAATTACACAATGATTATACATTTCTAGCAGAATAGGGATATTAATGACAATAGTGATATTAATAACAAATAGGGGTACACAATGAACAATGAACATTTATGATCTTGTCATTATTTGATAGAAATAAATGCCAAGCATTTGTGGATCATTGTTTATTTTTCTCTTAATAAGTTCATTCTGCTTCATTGGGGAAAAGCTGCATTTATTGTCATGGATAATCTTGTAGTGCCAGACTCCTTTCCCTGTCTCTTAGTCTTATTAGAAGTGAGGGTGAGTTTGGACTCATTGCTTTAAATCACACACACACACACACACACAATTACACAACACATATATGTTACATATACACACATAAACATATATACATGTATGTAACATATAAGCACATTTCCAATAAGCTAAAAAGATATCTATAGATATCTTCTTAGATCACAAATCTAGTTTGATCAGTTCCATTGCAGACCAGTATAAAAATGATACATAACTAACTGCACAGTAAGCATCTTTATTGCTTTGGAGGAAAACAGGATAAATAAATTACAAAACAATAAAGATAGTAAGTATATTTCCTTAATCAATCATTCATGATCAGGAACTAACATTTTTTAGCTGGGTCTTTAAAGTCCATTTTGTTTGTTCCTGTGACAAGCTTACTTATTTTCTTGATGTTGCTTCTAAAATATTTAATACTTTTTAGGTCAGAAACAGGGTGTCAGATTGACTTGACAGCATCTCCCCTCATTCCTCTCCCTTTTCATCAGAGACTATCAGTCTTTCTGTCTGTACCTTATTACCCTTTTAATCTCTTGTCAACAAAAGAACCAGTCCTGGGGATCAGCACTAGCTCCTGCTGCAAGGGAAGGATAACAACCTAAACATTTCTAGGTTCATTGAGAGGGAAGAGAAGGGAGTCTTCCCAATGTTTGTGGTGTTATCAGCTGGGACCCTGTGCCTTTTAAAGATAATATCAGAATCATATTCATGATCCAACTGCTCTCCATAGGCCTTGAAAAATGGGATTTTCAAAGATGCTTTTTTTAAACAGACCTCAATTATTTCTTGGCCTAAGGAAATATGTTTTTGTGCACTAACCTATCTAATTCAGATTAGAATTAGAATCAAGTCTTTAGGAAAGTAAAATTAAGTTGGGGTTGAACTGTCTTTCCATGCCCTGCATTTTAATACAGCACCTTTGTCTACTCTAACTGTTTGGGCAGTCCATTAATAGAACTCCATGATTGAGGATGGTGTGTAGACTGTTACTTGTTGACTTCTCAGTAGAAATGATGGGCACCATCTGCCGGACCAGAAACCATCCTTGTATGCCGCTCGCCAAGAGGGGCCTCAGATGTGACAACAGAGGAGAGGAATGTCTGAAGAAAATGAAGGATGAAAGAGTAACACAAACAGACTGGAGCTAATTTGAACAGAAAATTGCAGCCCTGACTATGGAGGCAGGGCAGAGATCAGGGAACATTATAAACAAGGACAAAGCAGAAACTATGGAAATAAACCCAAGGCAAGATTATGAACACAGACCATCATAGGAAGGACAGGACAAACAAACAAATAAAAAAAGCAGTGATCTGGATGCTATTCCATAGATGAGTATAAATGGAACATAGTATAAATTTAATATACGCTCAGTAACTGGGCCCATATTTCTAGGGTCAGGAATTTTCTGGGTTTTTTTTTTTTCTTATGGAGTATTTAAATGGAGGTAGAGACTGATAGAATAAGACCTTCTTAAACAGTTTCTTTCTCCTTAGAACTATATAATTTTTACTGCTCAATAATTGTACAAGATTAAATATTATTCTGTACTAAGGTCATCCTACCAATCAGAGATCAGATAATATTTGCATATCACTTAATGCAGTGCTTATTATATGTTCTTCAGTCATCTCTGACTCTTTATGACACTGTGTGGGGACTGGAGTTGTTTGCCCTTTCCTTATCTATTTTATTTTTATTTCATTTCATCATTATTTCATTATTATCATTTTTCAGATGAGGACACTGAGGCAAACTGAGTTTAAGTGATTTGCCCATGTCCCACAGCTAGCAATTCTCTAAAGCCAAATTTGAACCCAGGTCTTCCTACTCCAGTCCCATCCCTCTATCTACTGAGTCACTTTGCTGCCTCTAATTCAAGGAACATCTATTAACAAACTGATCAATGAAAAAATAATATCTAGCATTTCAGGTCTGCAAAGTGCTTTACCTAGGCAATCTCATTTGATCTCTACAATACCACTGAGAAGAAATTGATAGTATTATCTACATTTTACAGATGAGGAGACTGAGGCAAATAAAGGTTGAATGTTTAGCCCAAGGTCACAAGCTAGTATCTGAGGTCAGTTTTGAGCTAATCTTTCTGACTCCAGGTCCAGTTCTCTCTACACTGCATCAATTAGCTGCAACAGTCATGTGTGTTTGTGTATATGAATACATACAAACATAAATATGTATATATACAAATATGTATGCATGTATGTATCTAACATATCTAGATATTGATATATTTAGATATTCCTAAATATGCATATATTTATACAGTCTGCATCTAGATATCTATAGCTAGAGAAATATATCTATATGGAGATATAGATGTCTCTTTAAAGAGATATTTGTATATAAATATATATATATATATGGATTTACATTTATAGTTGATATATCTATAGATATATATATATATATCCCCATAGATATCTCTCTCTGTATATATATATATGTGTGTGTGTGTATATATATATATTATATGTGTATACACATTTGTGTGTATACATATATACATATATATATATATATATATGTTTCTATGAATATACCCCTATTGTATATAGAGGTTATATTTAGAAGGTATAGGTACTTAAAACTCTGTTTTAAATCACTTCATAATAGTAGTAAATACATAAATAACATAATGAAAACAAATAGAACCTATTAATGTTAATAGCAACAGAACTTGTCTTTTGGTTCATTTACAAGCCCTATTAGGTGATTTGAAGTTGAACGATGTACAGTTGGACTTGAAGCATATCTATGTGTTATAGTTAAGATAAACACACCCAGAAAATAGATAATAACTAGGACTAAACATCATTCCTTTTTATTTCAAAAGTACAGGATGGATAGAAAGATAGTCAAGAAATATGGGTTCACATGCCACTGACTGCCAGAAACCCTGGATTTCAGGGTTTTTTTTTCTCTAAAAATCAAAGGATAATGGGGAGCTTGGGCAAGAGATGGCTTCAAGTCCTTTGTGGTTCTGCATTTCTCATCTTACTAGATGAATCTTGAAGAGCATTCCAACTTTAAGCTACTCTGCGTTTCTCTAAAATTGAGGGATGGAAATTTTTTTTAAATTATTACCTTGTGACTCCAGACAATATCTTTGCTTTTCAACACTATGGTCAGTAGTAACTTTCTATAGAGCAATATGTGTATAGCTAAGCAAAATAAGCAGTTATGGACTCTCAAGCATTTGAGTTCTTTACAAATATGAAGTCTTCAAAGAGAAGCAAACCCCAGTGAAAACATATTTCTAACCTGCATCACCCAGTCATTAATTTTGCTTTTTATTTTTATTTCTTTTGTTAAATGACTTGAGTCAAAGATTGAGTTGCCCCAGATTTCAGATCTGTCTTTGATTCACACTTAAGCGCCTACTCCTATTCATAATTTAAACGCAACTTTTATAAGGATCTATTTTGAAAAGCCGTGACTAACTATGGGCATTCTTAAATAGAAAGTTAGTGGGAATTAAAGGTCTGCTTTTTCTTCCAATCAGGATTTTGGGGGTGGATTTTTTTTCTTTTGCTTTCCTAGTTTAGAATGCTAACAGAGATGTTGTTCTCCTTCCTAAAGAGATTTTCACTGATTTTTGCTTTGGGCAGCTTCCTCCCAACTCTAAATATACACCATCCTTTTGGCCCTCTTAATTTTTATTTAAAATAGTGAAACAGTTTTCTTCTATGGAAAGTCTGCATAATATAGTGTCTACTTGGCAACTTCTTTTGGTATCCACAAGAACCAGCATAAAAAAACTTAAGAAGACAATTTGAGTGCTTACTGAAATATAAAAAATGACTTATTTTGGAAAATCCTAAGATTTACCATAATTTTTAAAATTTAATGTTTATTTTAAGCTCACTTCAAGCATTTAGTTTTTCCATATATTAAGGTTATTTACCTGATCTTTCTTTTTTAAAAAGGTAACATCCTTCAAATTTGGCAGTGATGAAAAAGAAGAATGAGAAATTTAAAGGAATTGATTAGTATCTGTAAAAGTTCTATGCATAAAAGGAAAATCCTGTATACTGGTGACTTTGACATTTCAGCTATTTTCTCACCAGTCTTTTACTTTGCTGCAATGTTGTAAAATTAATGTTTGTTATTGTATCCTAAAGCATATCTATGGACAAGCTCTCTTATGTAACATGAGAGAATGGGGATGGGGGAAAATTAGTACACATTACAGGACTGTTGGTAGTGTCATTACCTATTAATTATTTTTGATAACCACTATAAAATTGTTGAATTTCAAAGATAAAGATGAAAACAATCCTGCCCATTATTGGTCCATAATGTACTTAATCAAAGACTTATTAATTGTGTATTAACAGAAGAATATATTTACTTATATTTTAGCATAATTCTTAATCATATACAGACTATCCCAAAAGTCTTAGTACCGTTTTAAGCTATTAATGCTCTAAGACTTTAAGGACAGAATGCATGCAAACATGCATATTTGTATATATATGCATATGAGTAAGTAAATACATATGATAGGTGTATTCCATGTTCACTGTACACAGTTCTGAATAATGATTTGGGAATTAATGCTATCAATGTAGCGTTTCTGATTATAGCCAACTTTATATGAACATTCACTTTTGTGATTTGAACTATGAAATAACAGTCTCATCTTGCACATAGATGCATTTCCTGAATCACTTTTTTAAATGTCCCAAATTCCAATTTGGGGCAAGTTATGTGTGTATGTGTATTATGTATGTATAATCATGAGCTGTATACATACATATATGCACACATGTTTATAATTACTCTTCAAATACAAAGATTGATGACCTACACATATATTTTGTAAAAATGCATTAAATATTTCCTACTTGATTTTCCCTTAGTTTTCAAGAAAGCAAGATTTCATGTTATCTAAGTTTTGAAAAAAAAATCTAGTGAAAAACAAAGGAATTTGCATTTTAAGATGAGTAAAATTTTGAATAGGTTGCATTAAATGTGTCCTCACTGGGGTTTGCTTCTACTTGAAGACTTCATATTTGTAACCTGTTAAAAGTTAGGGTTAGGGTTAGGGTTATATTAAAAATATAAAGTTACACATTATAATTATATGATTTATGTGATTTTAATTTTTATATGTTAAGAATTTTTTTCCAATTCCATGTTTCATTTGTATATCATGATGGAAATATTTGAGATATTTTACATATCAATATACATTTCATATGAGCATGTTTAACTTGTCTTTAGCTATCCTCTCCTGTTTCCTTCTGCTCTCTTCCTTCTAATGTTTTTTCCCTTTCATTTTCTTACTTCTTTTCTTGTTCTCTTCTTTTTTTGTCCTGCTGGGGTAGGTTTGAATTACTTGCTGCTGTTGCTGTTGTTTTACATAGGGTTCTACACTCAATCAGGTTAGTCTCGCTTATGTAGATAGAAACAGAAATGTTTGAGAGGCTAACAGAGATATTTTAGATTTACACATCTCATCACATTCTTCAGGATTAGTTAGTTTTCCATTTTCAAAACAATGTCAACCAGAAAAAACAGGTTGTTTAGAAGACTCACTAAACAAATGTATTGTGAGGATCAAATGCGACAGTGTTTAAAAAGGTTTAACCTGTTGTAAATTAGGATAAAAAATATGAGGAGATAATGATATATAGTAATATAATTAGTGATATGACTAGATTTCTTGACATTAGTGACATTCGTGGTTCTTTGCTCTGTCTTCAAAGCCCTGGTACTCAGAGCAGGACAACACATTGCAAAGGAGTAGGCTCATAGTAAAATACTTATTGGATTGAATTGATTGGGCTTTAGTTTTTTCTTCTGTTACAGTGAAGAATTTGGGTATGATGAACGCTGAGGTCTATTGTTTTTCTGATCCTCCATGATTAGATGTATTAGATTGGGAGTCTAGTGACACCTGCCATTAGCAAGGCTCATGACTTTTGACAAGTCCCTAAAACTACAGCCAGTTTAGTGAGCAAATTGTGCAAATTGCAAAAGTGGAGTTAAAAATGTTCAATGGCAGCACCTGCTCAGTGTCAGCCACAGCTGCTAGGCAGGAGCTGGTTCTGCCAAATGCTTTTTTATTCAGATTTAGTGATGGGGTTGCTCAAGAATAGAGAGGAAGGGACTTTTAGTCTTTTGAACCATTCACACAGACTCTTCCACCTTCCAATGGTTTTAACCTTCCCAGCTACACTTACACAAGGTAGGTAACAGGAGAACTGGGGGCAATAACTATAGCTCATGTGTTTAATTTGACAAAATCACATATAACCTCAACTATATTCAATAGACACTTTCTAATGCCCAATGGAATGCTAGCTTCCTCCCATAAAAGGTATCTAAAAGTATTACATAATGAATTGATTTGAACTGAATTCTTGAAAGAAATCAGAACCCCTCCAAATTTATGATAGTCCAGTTTTCTTTAATATCTAAACTCCCATCTTGCTTTCTGTCAGCATCCCCACCCCCACCCACCCAGTCTGGGAAAAAAAAAAATCTCTACTGAAGTAACTGATTCGTTTCCATTTCCTGTAGGACTTCTTGTGGTTTTCTGGTTTCCAGCCAATTCTATTTTTGAATTCAGTTTTCTCCCTGTTACTTTCTGTTTTCTAAAAGGATACTTCTCTTTGACATTTTGTTAAAGTGGAATTTCTCTTAAACTTGTAAGATTGTAAACCTTCAAAAGCTGGAGATAGACATGAAATAAGAGATAAATGAAATCAAATTTGACAGAGCCTATTGAGTACTAAACCTCAAAAACTGGATATTGTGATATTATTGTTATATTAGCAACAAAATCCCTTTCCACATGGATACTGGAGAGTTCTCTTTACTAGTTAGCATGATGTATGTGTTGGTGTGGCATATGTATGGTATGTGTACTAGTCAGTATATGTCATGTGTGTGTATTTCTATATGTATAGGTTATAAATAATAAGACTTTCTAATTTTTGTGCATATATGTGGGTATAAATACAGACATACACAGACATTGTTATTCAGTTGTTCAGTCCTGTCCAATTCTTTGTAACTCTATGAAGTATACCATCCACAAAGTTTCTTGGAAGAGATACATGAGTAGATTGTCATTTCTTTTTCCACTAGATTAAGGCAAATAGGCTAAATGACTTGCCCAGGGTCACAAAGCAACTAAATGTCTGAGGTCAGATTTGAGCACAGAAAAATGAGTCCTTCTGACTCCAGGCCTTGCACTCTATCCACTGAACATCTTAGCTGTTTATGTATGTATGTATGTATGTATGTAAACACATGTATACATATGAATGTATATAAAGAGAAACAAATACAGAGAGACAGAGAGACTAAGAGTATAAATAAGTTGTCTGTATATGTATATACATACATACATACAAACAAACATATGCGTATAAATGTATAAGAGAGAGCCAGAGAGAAAGGGAGGCAGAGAGACTAAGAATATAAATAAGGAACCCAGGTTTCCAACTTTACAGGTATAATATTGGGGAGAAACAGATAAATTGGAGGATTACTATTTCATATAAGGTAGGAAATAGGAGTTTACGAGAACTCTCATGTAAGAGAAAAAAAATCTAACTAAAGGAATGTACAAATGGACTCAAGGGTCCAAATATGGGCACAAGGAGATCCTGGAATTACAGAAAAAATCATTCTTGAGCTTTTTTAAGATTAGACTTTCTAATTTTGTTTGCTTGAGATATGCCAGCATTTGCAATTTGAGAAGCAAGCAATGCACGTAGAATTTCATAAAATTTACTGTACTCTCCCAGCAGCAATATTATGAAAATAATAATAAATGATATTTGTAGAGATTTATCATTTCCTGTGACCATAGATTTAGAGCTGGAAGAGACCTCAGAAGTCATATAGTCCAATCCTATGGTTTTACAAGTGAAGAAACTGAGGATCACAGAGATTAAGTGGCTCGTGCAAGATCAAACAAGTGGTGATATTTTGTTCTTAACAATCTCAGAAAGCAGAACATATATATTATTATCTCTATTTTGAAAATGCAAAAAATGAGATTCAGAAAGATTGTATTGCCTGTGATCACATAGATGATAAGTGAGGACAAAGGGACTTGGATTCAATTTTTTTTTTTATTTTAGTACCCTATTAAATGTGTCACTGATTCCTAAAGAGAATGAGTAATGTAGTAGGAAAATCTCTGGTGATGGATTTAGGAATTTCTTGCTTTAATGCTTTATCTGTAACCCAAGTTAATTATTATGATTGGTTTGTTTTTATTCCTCCAACAAACATGAGATTCCCAGGGCTCTTCTAAAGACTCAATATGCTTATGTTACTCTTTCCTATGAAATAGGCCTTTCCTTTAGAATCCTTGCCAAGTTCCCTAGATACCTGAGTTTAGATACTGCCAGGATAGAGAAGATCTAGATGTAAGGAGAGGGACAATCTTGGGAAGAGGCCTCTTGGTGTGAATAAGACCATAATTTAAATTTCATCTTTCACATTGATTAGGTAGTTGAACTAAAGGCAAGTTGTTTAACCCGTATGAACCTCCATTCTTCATTTGCAAATTATTGATAATAATGCCCCATAGTAATTACCACATAAATCTCTTGAGCTACTTAAATGAAAGAGAGTTCAAAGCATATTCAATGATGTTTTCTAGAGAGATTATAGTTTTGCCTAGGAGGTAGTTAGCTGGGACTTATATAGAGGGATGGGTTGGGGGTCAAGAAGACTCATCTTCCTGAGTTCCAATCTGGTCTCAGATATGTACTAGCTGTGTGACACTGGACAAGTCACTTAATCCTGTTTATCTTAGTTTCCTAATCTATAAAATGTGTTAGAGAATGAAATGGCAAACCACATCAGTATCTCTGCTGAAAAAATCCCAAATGTGATCACAAAGAGTCAAAATAATTGAAAAATGACTGAACAAGTACCACCTAAAGTAATGTGGAAGACGGGCATGTGAGAAATTTATTGACAAGCACAATTTCATTTTTATCTTGATCGATTTAAGTCAGTGTAAGGAACTTCAATTCAACATGTCATGTAATCAAAATACTATTTATTTCATTAAATGGGGAGAATTAGAGCTTCTTAGCTACTAATATCAAATGAATTAGCCTAAGCTTAAAGACTATGTAAGTAACAATTATTATTAATATTATTATTGTTATTATTTAGTAACTAAACTTGAGTAGAGAAGTTTTCTAGCAGACAAATACAGGTGTATGTACAAATGGACAATAATTAAATCCTAAAGACATTACTCAGTGACTTGTCAAGCATTGTAAAAAACAAGGAACAAGAACAAAAATAAATAAATAAAAACACAAATACTCATGTATACATATATTTTTGCATATATATATATATATATATGCCTATGCATATAAACACACATACATTTTAGGACTGATTACAAAAAACAAATTCCTTTTAAGAAAGATCTGATTTTTCACGAAGATGAGCAATAAGTTCAGTCTAGAATTGAATAGGAAGAGAAAAGCAATCTGAATTGCATTTGGAAATTACATGAGACTTTAAATGAGTTCAAGCTGCTACATAGCACAGAAACCCATCTTTTCAACACCAATATTCTTTTAGCAAATTCTAGATCCAGATTGTCCTCTCCTTGGTGTTCTATAAAATAAATGCATGCAAATCAAAGGGAAGAAGCTGATGTGAATGAATGATCCAAGTTGGATGCAATATATCACCACTGCCAACATATTATAAATTATCTGCATGCAACAAAAATGGCATAAAAGCCATCATTAAAAATATATCGAGCAAGAAGTAGAGGTGGTCTAGTCATGTAGCAAGAGCAAGAGATGAGAGACTGAGAGTAGTAGTGATAATCAAACCTAGAAGACCTCTGGCATATTGGGCACCTCCACTAAAGAGGATTTATAGAGAGACATGGAAATATTCATTCAGGATGAAAATGTATGGATTATCTATGAATCTGTAGCAGTAGAGTATTTTCCACAATAGTGAGAAGAGGATCTGTTATTACTCCTTATTCTGTTCCAACATACAACATAATCCCAACATATTTGATCTCAAAATTTAAATTCTCTTTGAAGGAAATAGAGAATCATTGTCATTGATGGATTCCTGCATGTGATACAACACTCTATGAAATGAGCCCCAAGGAGAGTTATGAGAACATTGAGGGGAATATTACTAACGTGGTCTATTTTTTCTTTTGTCTGTGAAGATTTCTTTGGTTCATGGTCAAAGGGATTGTTTCATCAACACTCGGATCAAAGATCTGATTAATTCCACTGGATAGGTTCCAATAGTGTACATTACGCAAATATACTTAAGGTTAACATTGACATATGTTGTTAGTCAGAAGGACACCCAGATGAAGCAACAGGAGGAAATAACTTTATTTCAACAAATGATTATTAAATACTCACTACATTAAAAACTTTGTGAGCTCTTAGGGGGAAAAATGAAAGCCCCTGCCTGCAAGGAGCATAAATTCTACTGGAAGAAGAAAGTATGTACATAAATTAATCAGTAGATGACAATATTAATAGTAATAGTCAACATCCACCACTTTAGACATGTTGCCTTATTTAATTGTCACAATGACCCTGCAAGGTAAAGTTTATTATTATCCCCATTTTACAGAGGAAGAAACTGAGACTAGGAAAAGATAAGCAATTCACTTAGCATCACACAGCTAGTAAGTGCTTAAAATAAGTCTCAAACTTGGCTCTTCCTGACCCCCAAGTTCAATAGCTTATCTACTACATCACTCAGCTTAGCTTTGCACCTGGGACAACCAGGGAGAATTTCATAGAGAAGAAAGCATCTTGATCATAAAGGTTATGTAAGTAAAGCAATATGGAAAAGACTGTATTTAAAGCAAAAGCTAAATTCATGAAACATAGCACTTCCTCATGCTACTAATGAGTTGATAAGAGAATCAGATTTTTCTAAAAATTGAATTACAAAATAGATTGAGGTCAGCTATCCTGTACACTCTTCGTTTTTCCTATTGGGGCAGCTAGGTGGTGCAATGGATAGAGCATTGGTTTAGAGTCAGGTCCAAAGTTTGAATCCAGCCTCAGATACTTGACATTTACTAGCTGTGTGACCTTGGGCAAGTCACTTAACCCTCATTGCTTCATATCCAGGACTATCCAGTAGTCCTGATTCATATTCAGCAACTGGACCCAGATGACTCTACAGGAGAAAGTGAGGCTGATGACTTAGCACAGGACCCCCTCATCAAATCCAATTCATGTGCATTACCTCCCTTACTGTCACAATCTTCCTCAAGAACAAAGGATAAACAGCAACAGCATTATCATTCCACCCTTCAAAATCTCTAGATATATTTAATCTCCTTTAATTCCTCCTTTACTTTTATCTCCAAGGAAGTGGATCTTCGATTTGTATCCTCCATTATATTTTCTTTAAGTCTTTGTTTTTTCTCTTTCCTTTTTTAGACACTCTATCTTGAATTTGTTCCTTCCCTGCTGCCTAGCAAAACTCAGGTCTTCTCTATTCACAAAGAATATCTGAATAAAAAAATAAAATTCTTTGGCCATCCTGTATTTCTTCTCTTTAACCACTAAACACCAAGAAAAACTTGTCCACCCATGTGACTTTCGCTTCAGCAGAACACTGACTTCTCAATTTCCTGTCATCCCACTTCCTACTTCAACATTTAATTGAAATTGTTTTATCCAAGGTGACCATGCTTGTTCTATCTTCCTTCATCAACTCCTGTCTGTCTTCTAGATTCAGATCTAGCACCACCTTCTATATAAAATCTTTCTTCTTCCCTCCCCAAACTACTTTGCATATACTTAAATATACTGATATAAGAACATGTTGCATTTCTTATTAAAATATAAGCTCCAAGAAGAAAGGGATAATTTCACTTTTGCCTCTATATTCCCACAGTTTTAGTACAGACCCTAGAATACAATAGGTTCTATAGCATCTTCTTCAACAATATCATCATCATCATCATCATTATCACTGGTATGTATGTATGTATATGAATACATATGTGTATTTGTCTATCTAAATAAAAAATAAATAAAATCTCACTTGATTCTCACAATAACACTGTGAGAAAAGTACTATTATTTCCATTTTACAAATGAAAAAATGAGGGACAGACAAGTGACTTGTCCAGTCAGACAGCTTGTATCTGAGGTAGGATTTTAATGCAGGTCTTCCTGACTCTAAGTTCACAAACCTCTAATGATAAATTTTTAAATTAATGAATACTTTTTTATTAACCAAAAATAACAGTATCGTAACTGCAAAATCTAACTGCCTTTTCTAAGTTCCTATATTCTCTGCAGAATTCAGTACTATTGATCATTTCTTTCTTTCTCTACAGACTCTCTTCCTGAATTTTTCCACTCAGCTTCCCCTTCATTTTCCTCCCAACTGTTTGACCACTTCTTTTCAATCTGTGCTTTGGATTCTGTGTAGGCTCTTTTGTCTATATACTCTTTTCTAGATGTCTTATCTAATACTATAGATTTTATTGTCAGTTAATTGAAAATAGCTTCCAAATTAATGTATTCATCAAAAATCTATACTTTCAATCCTAGTTCAGAACCATTGGTGACTCACTAGACAATGTACCTCCTACTTGATTTCTAAGTTTCTAAAATTGAGCATGTCTAAAATGAAACATATCCCACATTTATCTTGCCCTTCCACCAAATTTTTCTATTAGTCTATCTTCCCAGTTAGGCAGGTTCAGAACTTTTGACTCATCCTTGACTTTCTTCTACCTTTCCCTTGGTCCAAATTTTAATCAAGTGGCATATGGGATGTTACAAATCTCTCCTATTGACAGGAATTCCACTCTAGTTCAGGGTCTTATCACCAAGATGGATTCCCTGCTTTAATCTCTCCTTTTCCTTCACATATCTGCCAAAATAAACATCCTAATGTACATATCTCCTTATGCCATTACGCTGCTCCATAATTTTTTGTAGTACTCATTACCACTAAGATAAATATAAATTCTTTAGCCTGACACAATCTGTTTTATAGCTCTCTAGATTTATTTGATACTTCTGCATATCAGCAGCCTTATATTCCAACCCACATGGGGTTTATTAAGTATTCCTTGAATTCAATAATCCAGAACTTGTTAATGGTTCTCTTTTTCATTATTACAATTAGGTAATATAATACATATACATATACATACATAAACATACCCCTTTATACATACATACTTTCATATTTGCTTTTTTTAGTCATTTCAGTCATGTTCAATGACAGCTGCTCTAGCAAAAGAGACAAAGTAAAATGGTTAAAACACCAACAATAATAACAAGAAACCATTGGATTGTATTAGACAACTGCAATCAGACCTTAGATCTAGCCCTTAATGGTTCTTTGCCTAACAGCAAATCTCTAAGTTTCCATGAGTCTAAATATCCTTTTCTCTAAAAAGGGGATAGGAATATTTCGGCTTACCTGACTCTATATAGAAAGCACATTGTACACCACCAAGTAATACAGAAATGTGAGCTACTGCAACATTACACTCCATTTCCTGGCATGTATACCTAAAAATTGTTGTCATAAGGAGAAGAAAATTTTCCTTTGATAACTCCTGAGAAATATTCTATTTAATATGACTGACTTGTCAAAGTGATTAAGAAAAATCATTTCACTCATATAAGTTAAAGATTTATGTTGAAATTAAAAATCACACATTTTTTTGATTTGAGTCATTCTCCTAGACCAACCTTTCCTGCCCCAAAACACTTTTGCAAAATTGAGCCTTTATAACATTTTGGGGAATTCTTGTTTGTTCACATAATTGTATCTTATGGTCTTAAAGTTTTTCTTGGGACACTGGGAAGTGTCAGAAGCAGGGATCAAGTCTATCAGACTCTTAGAAAAATATGCAGTTCATTTGGCATACTGCCCCTGAATAGCAGGCTGTTTTGTTTTTCTCAAGCAAAATGTGAGTCTGGAAAAGTTTACTTCAATTCTTGTTTGTTTCTAAAATTTAAATACAAATTTTTTCCAGATTAATTAGAAAATGTAATAGGGATAGTTTCAACTCCTCACCCCCAACACAGTTGAAGGCTACTTTAGCTGAATGAACTCTACTAATATCCTGCTTCTCTGATCTTTTATTAGAGGTGACCTACAAAGGTCAGATTTATACAAACTTGTTCACATTGCATATTTTCAAGTTTTGTTGACTCAGAATTCATGTAGCAGTACATGTATTTAGCAATGCTAAAGATCAAATTATCTGATGTTTGAATCCAGTTGGAACATCAGGAATAGCTAAATTTATGCCTGTAACTAACTATGCATTATTTGAAACTTAACTCAAACACTATAATTCACTGTAAAAATTATTTCATGTTTTCATTTTTCTGATGATCTGAAAGCATCTGGAGATAGTAATTGTTGTAATATCCAGTGAGAGACAGCACATAGAATAAAACATTGAACTTATATGTTTAACTCAGGAACTTATATTCTCTGAGCCTTGAGGAATTCTTTAGAACTAGAAGTTATAGACCTATTATATGGGTGGAAGGTTTTCCTACATAAAGGAAATCACAGTTTCATAAATTATTGATGTAACATCCAATGAGGCAGTTCTATTTTTAATGTTGAAATCTGTGTCTACCTTTTCTAATGTTTCTTAGTCAATCATATTCAATTCAATTTAGCAAATACTTATTGTGTCCCATGTCTATGTGTTGAAATCACTGAGCACATCTGTGAGGGAAATACAAAGATTTCCTATCTAGTAAAAAAGTGTACAATATGTAGGCAATGAGTTACCTTCTGAGGTCACTTCCAACTTTTTGATTCTATGATACTTCCTTTATCTAATAAATAAGATAAATGTTGGTTTTGAGTTATGTCCTCTAGACCTAACACATTGAAGGAATGGATGATAGAATTTTTTGTTCTTTTTTAAACCATACCTATGATTTTATTGGTTCTGAATGGACATTCTGGGCAAAAAAAAAATGCCCTCTACCAATAGAACTCTACCTGTGACTTGTTCAAGGTTTCTCACCCACAATATGTCAGAGGTAGGACATTTACTCAGGTCTTCCTGACTCCAACATTGAATTTTCCCACAAGGATAGTCTTAGTTTCCATAACATCCATCCTCTCCCTTTGTCCTTGAAAACATTTATTCTGCCAACCTGAGTTTTGCAAGGAGTGCTTCAGCATCTTCCAGCACTCTGAAATTTTCATGTGACCCTTGAGATTGCAGCTTTGTACAATGTAAGCAGATCATTGTTTGCCTTTGCTAAACTGCAAGAAAACTATTTTTTTCAGCTGTACTAGGTCTGTCTTCTTGTGCATCATTTAGTGTTTCAGAGAAAGTCTTTGGTCTCTGGTGCTTGGTCCAGCATGGTCTTCTATTGTGGTCTTATAAAGTAACATTTCTTGAGGAAATTTTAAAATTAATAAATTTTAAAATGAAATATGCATTCATATATTATTTATACATTTGTCAAATGAATCTGTGATGCATATTGTGATCAAAATGAATGAAGAAATGGGTCACTGAAACCATTTATTTTTTGAGAAATTCATAAGTGTGCATGTCAGAGCAAAGTTTAAATGATGGGACAGATGCATGTTATAATGTAGACTTCTAGACTCACTCAGTTAAACAGGGAGAAATGTAATTCTTGTCTGAAGTTCAAATGAAATAACAGCTAGTACATGTTCAAATAAACACATAACTTATCCTGGTCCTCATTATTTGCTTTCATCTGTAAAATGATCTTTTATAATATATTGGTAGAACATATATTGAACTCTCATAATCCTTAATTTCTACTTCTTTGCTTAGTTTTTCATGCTTGGAGAATGATATATTTATTTCTTTATAGATAATGGTTATATTCTTTTGATTAGTATATGAACTTTTGTCATTAATTTTAAGACACATAGAGGAGACTCCAGCAATGTCATGCATAAATTGTTATATCATATGTTTTACTGTTAAAAGAAAAAAGAAACAACAGATCTAGAGAATTGAATTTACTACTTATATAGAATATAGAAAGTTTGTGGAACCCATGTTTCCTTCATTCTAGAAAATTAATATTCTACTCTACAGTAATGGCACCATGAGAAGAAATAGACAAAATTCTAAGGCCACTAATGTTGGTGTGATCGATCAATTCAGGAGAGAGAGTTGGAGGAAAAAAGTTAGATATGGAAGAGAGAAGAAGAAAAAGAAATAGGATAAAAGTATGGGGAAGAGAGAAAGAGAGAAAGAAGAGAGAGAGAGAGAGAGAGAGAGAGAGAGAGAGAGAGAGAGAGAGAGATGAGACAGGCCCAGTATCATTGGCATCAATAAGGAGATTAGTCTGGAGGAAAGGTTGGTTTTAGAAGATGGTGAGTCAGTTTTAAACATACTAACTTTGAAATGACAACAGGACATAGACATGACAAACATTTGGAGATGTGAGAAATATGGCGCATTTAGGGAGAAGTTGGGACTAGAGATACATATTTGGTAGTCATCCACAGAATGAGGTTAAAATCTTAAATACTGTAAATACTAAGGTCATATCATACCTCCTGGAATAAAACTATTTCCAACAAAGTCCTATTGTGAATGAGTTTATAGAACAGGTGAAAACCCTATCGTCTAGCACCAATAATATGATTCACAATAACTCACATATCTCTCATATTTTAAAATTTTAAGAGCTTTATTCATTCACAATAACCCTTGTGAGTTAGGTAGTGAAACTATATTATCAGTTTACAAATGAAAAAAATTAAACTACAGAGGAATTGAGTTACTCAGGCCAAACAGAAGCAAGCAGAACCAAGACTCAAACAAAGCTACATCTCGTCTCATTGATTAAATGCTTGCTATGTCCCAGGCACTGGGACATCCAAAATTGAGTTAATCTCCTCTTGTTTCATTCTTTAAATGAGTCCAAGAAGGCATGGAGCTTGATCAGTTAAGTATTCACTGGGGGAGAAAGACAACAAAAAGTCCCTGTCCTCAAGTGGTTGATAATCTAATGGGAGAGACAACAAGTAAACAGTTATGTACAAATAAGGAATGAACAGGAGAAATTGGAGCTAATTTTAGGAGTGAGGTTACTAACACTAAGGGAACCAGGGAAGGTTTCTTGCAGAAAATGATTTTTTTAGCTGAGACTTGAAAGAAGGCCAGAAGGTGACAACAAAGAGAAAGAACATTCCAGGTCTAGAGACCAGCCAGTGAAAATCCATGAAATTAGGAGGTGGAGCATTCCACTTGAAGAGTAGCAAGGAGGTCAGTATCACTGGGTGTAGAGTACACAGAGGAGGATAAGGCATAAGAATACTGGAAAAAGTAAGAAAAGAGCTTGGTTATTAAGGCCTTAAAAAGTTATACAAATTTTTTAATTGCTCCTGGAGGTAGTACGGAGGGATGGGAGAGAAGTGACCTGGTACCTCAGTGAAGGATGGACTGAAAAGGGGAGAGACTTGAGGCAAAAACCAGAGTTCTTATGCTTATACCATGCCAAGAAATTCTCCTGAAAGAGATTTATCTTTATAAATTCATTTTACATGCTTCTGATTATTTTAATGATTAAATTTTGGTTGAACCAAAGTACACCATCTGTACATAATTCAAAATGCTCACCAAGCCATAGGATCTATTTGTGGTTTGATGGGATTTGGATCCACACCATTAACTTCCATGGCTTTCTGAGGCTTTCTGTGGTTTCATAGACTTTTTGCTCATGGTTCCCTGAGCCTTTTTATGGAATGTGAAACAATCTCAAGATGCTAAATATGATTTGACAGCAACTAAAAGAGAGCTGCCAGAAGTCATTTCAATTACCTTCTTTATGGATTACCTATTTGTTGATATGAGCTCATAGTGGTTTGATCAGCCACAGGCAGACACACTGTAGCTTGATTATAACATAGTGATGTCATTTTGGTCCTCTTGGAGAATGAAGAACAACAACCAACCAACCAACCAACTAATTCACCAATCAGTGCCTGAAACTGTTTTCAGTGACTCTCATTCCATGACTCATATTTTATCTAACCTGATTCAGAGGTATATGAGACTTGTGCCAGTTCACACACACACACACACACACACACACACACACACACACACACCACACACACACACACACAAACACACACATACACACACACCACACACACACACAAACACACACACCACACACACACACAAACACACACATACACACACACACACACACAATACAGAACAATTAGTGAATCTTTAGATTCATGGAATCTTAGCTCTTAGATAGAGTCTAGAGCGGTTTCCGGTGGCCTATATGTGATCACATAGGAAGTTACTGGAGGTGAGATGAAAACCCTTCTCTTGACTTAGCTAATATTTCCTAAGCACTTAATGTGTATAAAGTATTACTTTTGGTGGTAAAGAAATGAGAGCTCTACCACAGGTTCTCCTTCCAGGAGTTTAAAATCTAATAGGATAATAAGAACAATTCTGTAAATTCTGGTGCAATGAAAAGGAGGATAAATATGAAAGAGAGGTCTTGGCAAAGTGTCATGAGAAATTTAAGAAGGAAATACTCATGAAACACATCATGGTATTGATTATATTTGTTGTATACCCAGATAGCTAACTGGTAGCACAGTGGATAGAGCGCTGGGCCTGGAGTCAGGAAGACCTGAGTTCAAATGTGACCTCATACACTTACTGACTTTGGAACCCTGGATAAACCACTTACCCTCTGTTTGCTTTAATACACTGGATATAATACCATTAGGAGCACAAGTTGATGATGAAACAAGGAGGGGATAAAAAATACCAGGAAGCATCTAGGTGACAATAATTGGGGCAATATACCTGGAATACAAAAAGAACTGAGTTCAAGCTTGGCCTCCAAAACTTATTATCTGTGTTCCCTACTGAAAAAATAACTTCACCTCTGTTAACTTCATTTCCCTCATTTGTAAAATGGGCATAATAATAACACTCACTCTCAGACTTGATTGTGAAGACAAAATGATATAATAATTGTAAAGCTTTTAGCAGTCTAATTCATGGTAAACACTATAGAAATGTTAACTAGCAATAGTTGTAGTATTTGTCGTAGTAGGAATACGAGTGGTTGTGGTAGTGGTAGTGCTAGTGCTAGTGGTAAGTGGTAGAGGTTTAGAAGTGTAGATATAAAGAGACTGAGGTATAGAGGTAGAGATATAGAGGTAGAGGTGGAAGGATAGAGGTAGAGGTATTGAGGTGGAGATATAGGGGTAGAGGTAGAGGTAGAGGTAGTGGTTGTAGTTGTAGTAGTAATAATAGTAAGAGAATTCTGATTTTATGAGTAGAGAAGTTAACAGTGGAGTAACTTCTTTCTACATGCATACTACAAACTGTTAAGTCTTATGGAGTTTCCCAAATCACATAATAAGATAAATGTCAAAGGTAGTATATGAACCTAGGTATTCCTGACTCAAGGTCTGGCACCTATACATTGTAACATACTCCCTGTATGGGAAACAAAAAATTGTCTTTGAGATGTTAGCTTCTTGCTTATGCTCCATATTTCCCAAAGTCTTTCTTTGTTGGTGTACTTCCCATATGTCCTTCCCTGCCACTGTCAATGACAGATACTATCTGGGTGAACCATTTGTTTAACTCAATATGGCAGTTTGGAAAATTCAGCTAATACTCTTACCTTAGAGTTTTGTAAAATAGCAATAATAACATTTCTATTGAATTTTAAAGTTTAGAAATTCTTTAAATTACTTCATTCAATTCTTTAAAAATAGGTCTGTGAGATAGGTACTATTATCCTTATTTCATATATGAGAGACTGAGGCTGAAAAAGTTTGTCTGGTAACTCATAAAAAGTTTATAAGGTACAGGCTTAGTACTCAGATCTTGCTGATTCCAAACCATGCCACCTAAATGCTTCACAAAGAGATATCACTGTAGACAAAAACCACAATCTTCTTTGTTGTCTGAGTTGGTTCACATAATATATGTTTTCATAGAGGAGACACGGAATTTTCAGAAGACATGACGCAGAAAAACAGGGCAAGCAAGACATTCTCTCTGATTCAGTTAATGATAGTCAGGGTCAGAACCCAGTCAGCAGAACTATATTCGCCACCTGATCAAACCAGGTAGGGACAGTAGCTTGAGTCCCTTTCCTCTCGCTTTCCCAGGACCCTCCTCCCTTTATCCTTAATAATTGCCTAGAGACCTAACATGACTCTCCAGATTCCATAGCTAAGAGAAATCAGACTAATAGGAGACTGTCTTAATTAGAATCTTTGAAGTCTCTTTATGAATTACATCAGTGATTCTGGAAAGTTCCTCCAAAAGTAACCTAGAAGTTTAGTAAGAAATTTACTAGTTTAAACTCTCCCATTTAATCTTTATCATTTATTATTTATCATTTTAATTATTTTTAATTTTTATTTATCTTTATTATTAATAAAAATCACTTTTGCTTCCTTGTACCCAGTATAGCTCTCCCACAATTCAAACATATTCTCTCTGTAAGCTAAGGTAACCCAATGCTGAAAACCAACCAATAAGACAAAATTGAGTTAATCTCCTCTTGGTTCATTCTTTAAATGAGGCCAACAAAGGATGGTGCATGGTCAGTTAGGTATTTGTTTCTCAGTAATATTTATATAATAATCAATGCCCATTTATATGTAATTAAACTTTATCTGACTATAATTGTGTACTTGTGTTCATTATAAATAATTAGAGTTGGGAAAGAAAATAAGAAAATTTTTCTGAGTTAAAAATATGCATATAAAGATTACATGTATATATAAGATGTATGTATAATTATTTACTAAAAATTATTTACATAAATATTCACATATATATGCAAATACACATAATTGTCTCATGTGATTTTTACCTTTGTATAGTTTAAAATACGTCCCAATAGGCTCTAACATAGTTTTGTTTAATAGGAAATTTTCTCCCACAATCAAATGTTTGGAAATTGAATAATATAATCTCTCTGATCTCTTTCAGTTCTAAAGGGTCTTTTTAGAATTCTTTGATTGCAAAGATGAAATATATGATATATTTGAATTGTTACATAACACATTTCCAATGTGACTCAAAGGATTGCTACCTCCCTACTAATGACAAGTTATAATCTGTACTAAAATGAGTGACTTGGTCTTGAGGTGAGCATATTCTTAGAACTACAACAAACATTTATTATATATTTACTTCATGTAAAACATTGTGCTAGTTGCTAGATAAGATGCAAAGTTTACATAGGAATCTCTGCCCTCATAGAGTATGAATCAATTTATCTATGCTCTCATTGAAATTCGTACCTCCATACTTTATCAAACATCAATAGCATTAAGTGTTTAGTAGTTTAAATCTTTCATTTTTGAACTTGTTTCCCTATTGTAGAAAAGTTAAGTGGAGAATCTGGAGTACTGTAAGTATTTAAATGTGACTCTGTTAGCAAAAATAATGAAATGAACTTATACTTATTTGTTTGATCATCTAATTAATGCCAAATGGGTGTAGAGTAGATCCTGAGGCAGACCTGACGTAGACCTGAGTACATCTATGACCTGAGCTTGAGATTCATGCTGAAGAAAAAAAAAAAAAAAAAATATATATATATATATATATATATATATATATATATATATATATATACACACACACACACACACACACACACACACACACACACACACACATATATATAGGGTGTATATTGTATATGTGTATGAGCATATAGTATGTGTGTTTAATGTATATATTATACCTAGGTATACCTGTATTTGTGTGTGTGTGTGTGTGTGTGTGTATAATATTCTTCAGCATGAATCACAAGCAGATGTATATATGTAAACATATACATTCACATATACACATAACATATATACACATCAAAATGATGATATTCCTGGATTAGTAATTATAATCTGAATTTAATTAAATGAAAATGAAATTCTAATAGGAGAATATTAGTCCATTCTTTATATAGATTTGATTAATTCAGCCTGAACTCTGTAGGAAATCATTCTTAATATTTTGACTAATATTCTAGAATAAAAGAAGTTTTAATAAACAATTAAATTCAAAGGATACTGTATATTTTCACTTTTTCCCAACTTAGATCATATTTTCATAAAACAATTAATTAATTATCATTTCTTTTTATGTTCAGAGGAAAATTCAAAGAACTAGACACATATTCCCTTGCCCATTTTACTCTGCCTCATCCTACCCCACTAAACTTTATATTCTTAAGTTTATAAATGCTCCAGTATTGATGAAAAATAGACTTAATATAAGTTTAATTTTGTAGTGGTTTTTGGCAGCTTAACTGTTTCTCTATTAATATTTCAAGCAGTTTAAATAACACTACACACATGGAAGAATTGTGAGGCTAGGAAATCCACCAACAGCTCTTTCAAACTTCTAGTCAATTAACTTTAAAGGCCAAGCAAAAATATCCATCCTCCCCCATCTTCCTGTGTCCCTCCCACATTCTGTTGAAGATTAGGTTATTCAAAATTAGATGATCATATGATCACAAATCTAGATCTGGATGTGACTAAAGAAGCCATCAAACCCACCCCCCCCATTTTTAATTTGATGCAACTGAGGCATAGTGAAGTGAATGGATTTGCCCAAAGTCACACAGATGGAATTAGAGGTAAGATAGCACCCAGGACCTCTAATTATCAATGCAATGTTAGTCTTTTCTTTCTCTTTCTTCCTCCCACATCCCTTCCATCCTTTTTTTTCCTTCATCCCTTGCTCTCTTTTTTTCTTTCTTTAAAAAATTTAATTTAAACACCTCAAAAAAAGAACTTTTCTTGCTATGCAATAGGACATTCTGTAGAATCTCTAATAGATTCTATATGAAACCACAAATCTCTATGACTACTACTGCTTTTTGTAAAAAGTACATTCTACACATCATTCTCAAAACTGCTCTTCTTGTTGATACTTGTTTCTGAGTTTCCTTCTGTTCTGTGTATTTAATTTTTTTTATTCATCGCTATTGCCAATCTCTCTCTCTCTCCTATCACCTTCCTCTCCTGATTAAAAATTGAGAGGAAAAAAAGAATCTTTTGACAAATAAGCACTGTTAAAAATCATCGACATGTTCAAAAATATAGTTCTCTTTATGAATTATGAATTCTGAATCCATCATATCTCTCTCAGGTAATATGCTTCATCATTGGACGTGTGGTTTGTCATTATATTGAAGAGCATTGTTCAGTCTTCCTAAGTGTTTTGTTAGGTTAGGGTATTTTGTTTTGTTTTGTTTTACAGTTGGGGGGGTAATTTTTTCTCCTACTTCTATCTATTTCACTCTTCAATTCATACTATATAAGATATTCTGAAATCATCTCATTCATAATTTCTTATGATGAAATATCACATTCATATACATCACAATTTGTTTAGCCTTTCCCCAGCTGTCCTAGGATACAATCTAAGGCAATCCCTTGGATTCTAGTTCTTTGGTTTTCCTTATTCTATTCCCTTTGTTATATTGGTTTTATATTTGAAATATATTCATCAATATACATGTATATGTAAAAAAAATAAAACTGTCAGCAAACCAAATAGCAACTAGTGGAGAAATGGTCTACTTGCTTGTTTCTTTGGGCCTTACTTGAGCTAGCCCTCCTAATCAGAGTAGTTGGAGCCATCTGCAGCCATGCTGAAGTAATTTTCATTGTTCCCTGATACTTCTCTGAAGAGGTAAAAAGAGAAACCAGGAAAATCAAATGAGTTGATTTTGCATACCCTTTATTGTATGTTGTATTGAAAGTTGAAATTCATGACCATGAGTAAAGAAAAGAAAAAAAAAGAAACTTGCTTAAAAATATCAGGAATCCTGCATGAGAACATAAGTTAGAAACAACTAGCTATGCAACCTGAGGAAAATTATTTCTGAACTTCAGTTCCCTTTTCTTTAAAAGGAGGGATATAGTCATTTTTGTGGTCTCTTGCATTCTTGACAGTCTATGATGTGTTGTAATACAAAAGTTATATTGGTTAAGGAACAAAGGAATAAAGCTACTCTGAATTGTGTATGGAAGGGTTGACAGGTGGAACCTAGGGAGAAGGATGCTATTGGTCAACAGAAAAGATGAGCAAAAGATAAGCTGAGCAAATCAGCCAGTCCACCTGGCAAGCCATGCTTCTTGTACCAGGTTCTTTTCTGCATTCCTATTCTGGATTGTTTACCTTGCAGATGACTCTAGTTTTATTCTCTGATAAAGGGACATACTAAACTTCCTCCCTCGCCTTGCCTCTCCCTTGGGTGTTTTCCCATACTCTGACTTCAAACCTTAAAAAAAGATTTCTCTTAAGTATGAATCAGTCCATGGGTATTTGCTGAGTTTTGATTATGTTTTCAGCATTGTAGTATATGCTGTGGCAGGATCCAAAAGAAGTGTGAAACATGGCCTTAATTACAGAGGGATGCTGACTTTTGATTGGACAAGAGAACAGATTAATTGAAAATGAAAGACAGAATGAAGCAAGGGGGAGAAAGAAAGAGGGATCATTAGGGAAGCAGTAAGATGTATTGGGATAGAAAAGGAAGGGTATTGGGAATCAGAAAATTGGTTCCAGCCTCAGTTCTGTATCTTGCTTGTAAACTTGTACATGCTACATGACCTTTCTGGATCTCATCAGCAAAACATAAGTCCTTTTTCCTTCTGAAATTCTCATGATCCTATTTTACCTTTCTACATGAGGTCCCTGTACTCAAATACTTCTTTTCAGTCCAGCATCTATGACCTGGCTTGGAAGACTAATGACTATCCATACCATGAATAATTTCAGAGTTTAAATAAGAAAACAACATTGGTCTTTCTTGTACTGTCTACAGTTATCTGAAGAGGTCTGTTAAACTTCAGTTGCTAACCAGCATGGAACTTTGGCATCTGATCTGCTAGCCTCTAAAGGAAGATTTGCTTTTGGCTAATTTGAGAAACAAAAATATTGGTACAGTTGAAATAATAACACTATAAGATAGTGTATTTATATGTGTGTCTGTGATATGGATATGGGGCAGCTAGATGACACAATGGATAGAGTGCTGACCTGAAATCAGGAAAACTCGTCTTTGTCAGTTCAAACATGACCTTAGATAATTATTAGCTGTGTGACCCTGGGCAAGTCACTTAACTCTGTTTGCCTCACTTCCCTATCTATAAAATGAGTTGGAGAAGGAAATGACAAACCCTTCAATATCTTTGCCAAGAAAACCCCAGATGGAGTTAGGAAGAGTGGGACAAAACTGAAACAATTAACCAGAAATATGGAGATGGTTAATATGAGTCTAGGAATGGACCATTTTGACTGTCTGAAGGTCAGTATAAATAATCAGTTCAACTAAAATCAAAAGGATTCATTATCAGTCTCAAAGAACATGAAACTCTTGGCTATGGTAATGTTCACATAAATCTATTTAGTTATTGATGCATTGCAATCTGAGTTGAGTATACACACATAATGAAATAAATAATACTTAAATTAGAAGTAGTTGAAAGCCCATAGTTTACCAAACCATTTTTGCTTAATTGTAGTCCAAGTATGGAAACAGTAGGAATTTACTTTGCTTTAATTTCAGTTCCTTGCTTAATTTACATGAATCTTTTCAGGCATGAAGTAGCCTTCATTTTGATTGAATGGTGTCTTAGTTTGTTTCTGGTATCATTTCTTTCAATGATTTATTGGAAAATTAAATTGAGTTTCTTCAAGTTGCCAGACTTCAGGATTGATATATAGCACATGAGTGATCTTGAGAACCTGAAACTTTGCCTGAGCATTAATCCTAGAATTTATGAATTCTGTGTAGTCTTATATGTTCTTCAACTTAAGGAAACCCAGTATATTTACATTACAGATGATTAGAAGATGAGGGACATTTTTTGTTATATGATAAAATAGAATAAGCCCCTGACTATGCTTCTTAAGATTAGGAACTGTCTTTTGCCTTTTTTTTTGTCATCCCTAGCATCTAGCATAGTGCCTGCTACTGTTAACTGATTGAATGATGCAATTATAATTTGTCTTCATAATAGCTAATGGGCATATGGCACATAAAAAAGGCTTTATAAGCATTATCTCATTTCACAATGCTAAAAGTTGGAACTACAGCTATAGTATATCTGTTTTACAGATGAGGAAACTGATGGTCACAGAGGTCAGATGGAATGTTTATGGTTAATCAGTATCAGAGTTAGATCAGATACTAATCTTTTTAACTTCAAATTCATTGTTCTGTCTAGGATTTCACACCATATCCTTTTGTGTGATGTATGCACAACTATTATTTTTAATTACCATGTTTTTCAGAAAAAAAATCACTCTTGCTAAAAAAAAATTGTTTCCCAATTGGTACAGTGGTACAGATTAAAGTTTGTACCCCTGACCAAGACATTTAAAAACTCCACACTTAAATGACCAATATGGGTGATAAAAAAAATTCAAGATAAAACTATAAGCTATGCATCAAGTCTTACTGTGCTCATAAGTCATACAAATGGCCTCAATAAAGTATATAAATAGATCATAAAATTACAATTCTGTGATTTTATCCATTTTACCTATCTAAAATTAATATATTAGCTAGAGTAAATGCCATTTAAAAGTTTTATTGATAATCAAATGGTTTCTTATAATTCGGAAGGAATTGTTTCAAGAAGATCTGTATAATCCACATTCTTTTGATAAAATAGTGCACAGAGAAATTTGAAATAAAGCTTTTCCCCCCTCAAATTTCTTTGTCACTTGCCATGCCATACCACTAGGTGGCAGCAAGTCAAGCATTAATTTCTGACATCTGGAACCATACTTAAAATGACTGAGACAGGGCTATGATCTTGGGTCCTCAGCAACTCTTTCTTGTACAAGACTAGGAGGTTTGAATCAGAACCAGGATTAAGGGAGAGTTTAGGAAGCATCACAGCAAATCAGAAAGTATCAATGGTCTAGTGAGGGGTCAAAGAAAAGGGCATCAAAACCAGGATCTGTTGAAATGTAGTTGAGAAGTCAAATCCAAATGGCTCAATAAGCTTAAGTTAACCCATCAGAGAGGGGTTAGGGATAGATATGAAGAACCAAGGCTGAGCAAATGTCTAAAAAAAGAATACCAGAATTTGAGAATTTTGGTCCATCAGAGCAAGGAAAGTTAGAAAGTTTGTCGTGTAAAACAAATGACTTAGTGCAGTATCCTTTCAACATAAGTGTGCCAGCTATTCCTATTTCTGTCTTATAAAGCAAGGGTTCAGTTCAATATCCCTTAGATAGATTTCAGGGATTCCGTGAACTTGAATGTACAAAACAATCTCAACTTTATTTTGACTATTTAACCAAAATTAAACATTTTCTCCCATTATGATTGTTCAAAAAATTATTCTGAAAAGGGATTCATGAATTTCAACAGACTGTCAAAGGGGTCCATGAAACAAAGAAGATTAAGAGTTCCTTCTTTTAAAGTTGCTTCTCTATCCAGATTAAAGCTTATGCTCAGCCAAAGTTTCAGGTTCTCAAGGTGGTGATAATTATTTCCAAAATTAGTATTTGCTGTTGCTAAACATTTAAAGGTTTTGCTATGCTTTTCATCTAATGAATTATTTTAAAAAATATTTTCTTTACCTCTTTCTTCCATACTGATTATCACAAGCAAAGTGGGGGGGGAAAAATTAACTAGGTAAGTCTGAAAGTGAAAAAGAAGTACAGAAAGGTAGCTTAGGGTACTTCTATTTAAGGGAAAAGAGACAGAGAGAGAGACAGATTAGAGAGACAGAGATGAACCAAGAGAGGGAAAGAGCCTAAAATTTCTTTTACAAAAACTGGCTCTTTGAAGATTCTTGCCAATAACTATATTCATTAGACAGTAAGAACTGATGTTCTGAAAGGGGAAAAATAAAAATAATCACATGTTTTCTCATTTTCCCATTTCTTTTTACTCTGAGTGAAGTTTTTCATTTCTAAAAATGTCTTCTTTAGGAAAGTAATTGTAAAAAAAAGAAAAAAAGAAATATTCTTTGTTAACTGATTGAATATTTTCTGATTGCTGATATTTGCCTTGACATGTAAATCACCTAGTATACCAGATTAAGTTGAACTTCAGTGGGGGACGAGCATTACTTGTAAAACATTTCTTGAAAAGTTTCACAAAATGCTAATCATCAAAAATACTACTAATAAATGGCCTACTTTGAAGTCAACCATTCAGAACTTTCATAGAGAGTTCTATGAATCTTACGTTTTTATTTTGGTACTACTAACATGCCCCCAGAGGAATAAAGAAATGAGTCTGCCAAGAAATGCTTCTGAATGTATTCCCTCATCTTTCTCCTTTCCCAATTCTTCTATCCTCCTGCTAGATTTTGCTTGACTAAGCAATGAGATATTTGTAGTCAGCTAGGATAGCATATGACTTAAGGAATTATTTTGGAAAGTCTGAAAAGAAAAAACTTTTCTGATTTACATAGGATCATAGAATTTCAAGAAAGAGACTTTCAACAGATATAATTCAGATATAATTCAACTGTTCTTATTTAATAGATCAGGAGATAAAGAGCAATGTAAATTGAGTGATTATCTAATTAGAGTCACACTGTTGGTTGTAGACATGTCTAGAACACAAATGTCCTGATTCCTAATCCAGGGCTCTCTTTATTTTCACCAAATTGTTTACTCTATTCCTTCAAAGGAGCAGCATATATTATACTATATATTCAAGGACCTACCTAGATCATGAAGGCTACACTGATAAATGAGAGGTAATCCCTGTCCACAAGGGGTTTATAGTTTATTAAAAGCAGTAAGATTGGGCAGCTAGGTGGCACAGTGGATAGAGCACCAGCACTGGAGTCAGAAGTACCTGGGTTCAAATCTGACTTCAGACACTTAATAATTACCTAACTGGGTGACCTTGGGCAAGTCACTTAACCCTATTGTCTTATAAAAAGCAAAAACAAAAATCAATAAGATTAAATAACTATGATGTATAATCAAATAATCAAATAACTACAATGTATAATAAACCTAATTACATATAAAATACAAACCAGCTATGAGAATTCATTGAAAGAAGAGATCACTTATATGATGGAATAAGGAAAAACTTCATGGAAAAGATGACAATCAAGATGATGATAAGTCACTAACTTGAACCTGTTCACTAAGAAGAATCAGGTGTCAGATTCTTCTCATTTTCATCATGGTTGCTGATAGCTTTCTATCCTGAGCAGAAGTCTCTGCCAGGTTAGTAGCAAGCTCTCTATGCTTTGTTGGAAAATGACTAAATTTATATCCCCCAACTCCTCTTTCTGGGGTGGCCACAGACCCATCCAAGAGGTGTGGTTAGTATAGTTTTACTCTTTCAGTGAGCCTCCAGCATTCCAGAAACCCCCACCCCCTTGCTCAATCGACTATGAATTGCTGAGTCCTAATCACAAGGCTTCAGCATAATCAAGCTGATTCCTCACAAAAAAAAAAAATGGGTATTCGCACTTGAGTACTGCAGTGTTTTAATCTTGTCATAAAATCTGTAAATACAATAATATAATAAAATACTTACCCCCTTATTATTCCCCTACAGCCTTTCCCAGGCAGACCACAGATAATTCATAGAACTCTCAGATTCAGATTTCTAGGAAAGATGTGATTCGATTTTTTTAACCACCTCATTAGCTGCTTATTCTATGAAATCAGACAAAGAATGTAGACAATACAGCACAAGTCCCAGATGCTGTTTGATGCATATCATTCGGTAGGATTAGTTATAGATAAAGAATCAGCAACTCCAAAACCCTGCTGGTCCACAAACTATACTACTCAGAGACAAAGGGGATAGACTCAGTCTAAAGATTTCCTGTTTGGTGATTTGTTACTTGTTACATCTCATGGTAACTAGCCCTTCAGTTATGGAACACAGGTAGAAGGTGCATTAGTGAAAGCTTGTTGCTCTTCCATTCTAGTAAACCCCAGACCTTGTTTATGATGCATCCTCCCTTGCCACCACATTGTGTCCCTCGTACTTACATATCTTTGTTACCTCTATCCTCAAGTCCTTCATTTTAGATTCCTAGTGGGGGATATGATACATATTCTCTGTATCTGAATATCTTTGCTTTTGTCTGAATATCTGCTCTTGTCCTCTTTGACCTAGGCTCAAATTGTGCCTCTCATAGTGGTTGTATGACAGAAGGCAAATTACTTAACCTTTTGAATCTCAGTTTCCTCATCTATAAAATGTGGTTAATATTATCCATAGGGCTAGAGGAGACTGGTTCTGCATCAGTCAACTGATAATTGATTTTTAAGAAAATTTAATAATAGTTACCAGTTAATTGTGACTCCTTTCTGCCTTGTGAAATATTTTAAAAACTGCCACCAGTGCCCTCAGACCTCTTAGGAAAACTCCAAGTTTATTCATCTCTAGTTTGTAAAGAATGGATCCTAATTGTGCTTACTCCCATCTTCTGCCTAGTTCTGACTCTTGCCGTGAGAAAATGACTTGAACCAATTTCTTTTATTACCTTTCTCAGTTCTGATAACTGGCATTTACCAAATGAAAGAAGGCATGGTTTGATTGTAATTCGTAATCCCAGAGCAGTCCTAGTAATGCTGCTCCTCGAAACATAATATGCATTATCTTTTCTTTAATGATGGCTTGCATTTTTATAGTATTTTAATGTTCACAAATTTCTTTCTCCATAATGACTCTTTGGAGAAGCTAGTAAATATGCCACTGTCTCAATTCAAAAGATGAGGAGAAAAATATGATTCTTAAAAGAGGTTCAGTGATGTGCCCCAGGTCACAGAGGGATTAAGTTAACAGAGCATTCCAAAGGCAATAACCTCCTGTTGACTTCTTCTTACTCAAGTCTTCTATCAAATCCATTGTCCATACTGCTTGCCAAAGTAATTTTCCTAAAGTATCAGACTGGACCACGTCATTTCCTTATTCAATAATCTGCAGTGGTTCTCTATTCACTCTAGAATCAAATAATTTTATCTTGACGTCATTCTTTTAAGTTGTTTGTTTAAGTTTTATGATTGTATATACATGTAGACATATGCATATGTACATATACAATTTTTTGTGGTACATAATATATAATTTTATAAATAAACATATATCCAGAAATGTATCTTTGAAATGTTTTTCTGATAAGACTGCATGCTCAAAAAAGTTTAAAGACCACTGATGACTTTGTGAATTGCTGTGACAAAAAAGAAATACATCACTTTTTGTTGACTG
This sequence comes from Macrotis lagotis, assembly GCF_037893015.1. Lineage (NCBI taxonomy): Eukaryota > Metazoa > Chordata > Mammalia > Peramelemorphia > Peramelidae > Macrotis > Macrotis lagotis. Next base: position 79,537,512 of record NC_133663.1, on the reverse strand, counting down.
ATGACCCAGCCTTGCCAGCTAAGTTGATTTTTTTAAGTACAGATATGTCATTGTCAGGCTATAGTCAAAGTCTTTTCACTTAGCATAATCTTCTTGAATAAAAGGTCACCATTACAGCATGATGAGACATTAAAATAGGACTTTAGCCAGAGAGATAAAAGATTTTTATATTACTGTAGAAAAGAACAGACAAATTTGATTTGGGTTTCATTTGCTTGAGACTGAAAAAGATTATCTTCTAATGACTTTTCAGTCCATCTTCCTATTTTTTTATCTGTATATTACAATAGTTTCATTTAATATATCTCTATTGTTTTTTCCAGTTAAAATTAGAAGACCCAATAAAGTATCTATTTATCTTTAACACCCTCTTAAATGGTATCTTCTGTAGTATTCAATATGAAAACCCACATATTAATATATATTCCCCGTAGGAAGAAATAGAGTGGAATTTGCAAAGCCATGCGGAAAGAATCAAATGTTCATTTCTCTCTGAGCTGGAAGGCTTCCACCTACCTGCTTTGTTTTAGAAAGCACTTAGGTAATTTCATTATAGGAACAATTGATAAAGTTAGACTACTTTATGTCATTTTTCATTGTGATTTGCTCAGAGATAAGTAGTAATCCCCTTTTTGAAATTTGGGAAACAACCACAGAAAATTTCAATGACTTCCTCAAGGTCACAAAGACTGAAAGACTCTTTCCTTAATGATTTCTAGGCAGCTTCTCCTGACAGAGATCTGGTTTGATTACTGAATTTGTTTGGTATCTATAATTGAGAAATGCTCTATAGAAATACAGATCAGAGAGGCATCCTTGCTCTGGGATTTATATTTAATATATTGTACTAAGATGGTAGGAGGATCCATTTAGGAAAAAAGGAATGATTTCTTTAAAAAAAAATTGAGGCAATCAATTGGTCAGTATCACATAGCTATAAATATTTGAAGCTGCATTTGAACTCAAGTCCTCCTGATTCCCAGGTCTGTGCTCTATTCACAGGGTTACCTAGCTGCCCCAAGAATTTCTTAAAAGTATCTATTTTTGATATTCATTGTTCAAGGTAATTCCATTGCTAAAATGATGTTAGAATGCTATTATTAAGATGATTAAAATGATATTTGAGAAGCTCCATCAAGCAGTTAGTAAGCATCTACCCTGAGTCTGTATCATTCCAAACATTGAAAGTACAAAGAATATACAATCTTTGCCATAAAGGAACTTACATTATGAGATATAAGTTTCTAAGATAGCATTTGTTTGAAAAACCATTTGAAAGTATCAACCTATTCATGATTTATACTTCAAGAACCCAACTCCAGTCCTCTTAATTCACCAAAAAGGGGGTGTGGGGGAATGTCTCTATTGTGAGCACTGAATTCAGGAATTCTTCTACATGAACCACTGTATGTTTCTCTTAAATGTGAGAGTTAAAATGAATAAATTTGAGGCAGCTAGGTGGTGCAGTGAATAGAGAACTGGCCCTCAAATTATCAAGACCTGAGTTCAAATTCAACCTCAGATACTTACCAGTTGTGTGATCCTGACCTAGTCACCTAGCTCCCAATCCTATCAAAGAAATAAGTAAAATAGATTAACCTGATATAGCCATTATTTTGTAGACTGAAGTGACATCTTTTTAGTATTTGACCAATATTGGTGAGCACATCCTTCTTTTATAAAAGATACATTTTATATATGTGAATATATATATATATATATATATATATATATCTTCTAAAATTAAATTTCATTTTATTTTGAGAATTTGGAGGAAAATCTTATCACATTTCTCAAGACAAACTGGGAAGATCATAAAAATTGAGTTTTAAGTAACAATTCTGCATTGATAGTCTCTTCTGAGCCAACATTTGGTGAGGCTGGAGCCCTCAACTCTAATTCTGATTCTTCTCTGTGGTGGCCATGTAAGTAATTATCCAGTCACTTGAGTTATTGGTTTAATTTATCTCAACTATAAAATGAAAGATTTAAATTATATGATCTATTCAATTCCTTCCATTTCCCAAATTCTGTTATTTGCTTTGCGCTCTCTATGATCTGAGCTATAATAACTCATTTATGACTTTTAATTCAGTTCAACTCTTGCTTCTTACCTCCTATAAATCTTTTTTTTAGGTTTTTGCAAGGCAAATGGGGTTGAGTGGTTTGCCCAAGGCCACACGGCAAGGTAATCATTAAGTGTTTGAGATTGGATTTGAACCCAGGTACTCCTGCATCCAGGGCCTGTGCTTTATCCACTGTGCCACCTAGCTGCCCCCTATAAATCTTCTAAAAGTTATTATTCAACTTACTGAAGACAGTGAGATATTATCACCTCTTTATCTGTTTGTTATCTTCCATTTTGTTCCATAACTAGCCATGTCCATATTTAGATAATACTTTTTTACATTTTTTCCCTAGAAAAGTTTTTCATTGGAAATATGATGCAATCTATCATATCTTCTATACCTCTCTCTATTGCATTTTGGGATGATTCATATTTGGGAGATTTTGGGGGGTTTATGACCATAGAGGGATAAGATTGGATCCATTAAAAGCATGGTGGAATTTCTCAGGTTAATTCCAACATTTTTATATTATAACGACTAGATAAATAAATCACTTTAGAGTATATCATCATAATTTTGAATCAAGTCTGAGATACAGGTGAAATTGTTAATATTATCCACATTTTACAGGGGAAGAAATGAAAGCAAAAGCTAAGTGATTTGTCTGTGGTCTTACCCACAACTAAGTATTAGAGGAAGGATTTGAATTCAGGTGTTTCTAGCTACATATACAACATTCTATCCACTATTCATGCTCTCAGTCAAGTTCATTTTTATGTGTTGTATCTGTACAAACACACACACACACACACACACACAGAGCAGTATAATTTTGACAGTAGGTGTTCATCTAATTGAGTTTTCCTGTATGGATAATTAAGGTAAATTCTTGTGGGTAATTATGAATCCCATTTACAAGACTCTACACTGTTCTAGGGCTTAGTGTAATCACCACCTAGTCTTCCGCGGCCAGGAGGCTCTGTAAAACCCTACCACTTATATGGAATTCCTCTTCATTTTGGACTTTGCTCCTTAAAAGCAAGAATTCATATTTTTCTCTTTCTCCACCTGGTACTTAGTCCTGGACCTTAGTAAAAAAATGAAAACAACTTTTCCAACTGAAATCTTTAAAATGGCAATCTTCCTATTTACTTCATCTTACTAACCTGTTGAGGTACTTATCTGAATAGGATCGTCCTTGATGACAGTGGCAAACATTTTTGGTTAGCATCCAGGTCCCTATTTGATGCCTTTTTTTGATATTCTTAATTTTAGGGTCTGTTGCATCTTTCAAAAGACCTTTTATGATTTTGACATAGGCATGGGATATACTGCATTAGAAGACAATCTTTAAGGTGGCATTCTGCACAATTGAATTAAATTTTTTAAGTCAACAGTAGATTCTTGCATTCTCTTCACCTATCAGTAAGTTCTGTGATTATAAAGATGTAATATTAGAGACTATAATTTAGAAATCATGTCTCCTTTTCTAATAACTTTTATAAAGTACTTCCTTGACATGTATATAGATTATTTTACAAAGATTTTTTGGGAGATTATAAAGAAGACATATAGTTGCAAGCTATTTAATTATTTGTGATAATCTCTTTTTCCCCTGTGGTAATAAAGTCTTTGGTAGCCTCCCTTTTTCAGCCATCTTGAATCATGATGTCTCAATTCCCTCAAAATTATGGTGCCTCCTTCCTGAACTACCTCTGTCTACTCATGCTAATTTTCCTATCTTTAGTCTCTTTAACACTATTTCTGTTTCCTCATATTACCCATCAGGCTATATGTGGTAGCTTCACTTGTCAAGGTGATGAGGAAAATGTTATAGAAATCTTGAAAGACCTTTTTGTTTTTTCCATCTTATTTGCTTTTCCTTTTCCCTCCAATTCAATCTTTAGATATCCTTTGGATGAAATGACTTCACTGGGTTCTTGTTTTTACCAAGTTTTCTATAAATTGATTTTTATCACATTTAATTCTTAAAGCTTTATGAGCGGCTGCTGATCATTAGCTTCCACTCTCTACTCATATAAGATTTTGTACTTAAATTTATATTCTACACTGGTGTATGGTTCTTAGTTGTCATATCTCTCTTCTTGGCATTTGGTGGCTGAGGTGGTCTCTGGGTCCTTTTTAAGGGACCTAAACAATTAACCTGAACTGTAGGAAAGAAACTGATCAGGGTAAAAAAAAAAAGAAAATGAGGAAAATAGGCTTTTCAGTCTCAGACAAATGAAACCTAAATCAAATCTGCCTGTTATTTTCTACAGTAATAAAAAAATCTTTCTTCTCTCTTTCTAAATTCCTGCTCCAATGCCTCATCATGCTGTAAAACTGACCCTTTATTCCAGAAAACTTTGCTGGGTAAAAAGGCTTTGATTGTGGCCTGGCAATGTACTGTCTGTCTATAACCCAAGAACTACTTGGCAAGGTTTATCAACATACTCCATTACCACTTCCTAAGAAAGTTTAACCAATTAGGTATTCATTTGGGTAAATCAATAGTATAATCTTTCAAAAACCTCTGGGTGAGTCCAGGGTCTATTAGACAGTCACATTAATTAGTTCATCACATGCATAAATTAGTTCATCAAGTTGCAGAGACAGCACAGTATATAATAAAAAGCACTGGATGGATATAGATATAGACAGGAAGATATATATATATATATGTATATATATACATATATATATATAACTATCTCTGTCCATGTCTTTCTCTCTCTCTCTTTCTCTGTCTGTGTGTGTGTGTGTCTCTCTCTCTATCATCTGTGTATCTATCATTGAATCCTACTTCTGCTACTTAAACGTTGCATGACCATAAGCAACACTTAGAATGTGAACTCCTTGTAAGCAAGGATTCAGACTTTTGTCTTTGCCCACCCAGTGTTTAGCCCTGGACTTTAGGAAAAGCATGATAACAGTTTTTCCAACTGAAATCTCTCTAGTACTTAACTTAATGGGATTGTCTTAAGTATAAGATGAGATCATCTATAGAAAGCCTTTCAACAACTCTAAATCACTACAAAAATATCAGTAATTACTTTTTATTTGATTTAGTGGTAATGCATAAACTAAAAGGAGTTTTAATTCAGGAGGCAAGTGAAGTAAGTAATTTTGGAACATGTATGTTTTGGGCTAAGGAAGAGAAATGTTGGGAAATTGGGATTCTGATGAAAAGGCACTAGGAGTTTGGAAAGGTATTAAAAGGTAAATAAATGTGAGGATACTGGAAATAAAATTTACCAATCTCAGTATCTTTGCTAAAGTCTTTGCACCTTACAATGGAGGAGGAAATTCACTTTCTCCCCCTTCACTGGTCCTGAACACAGAGCTCAGCCTGATATTATTAATAGCTTGAAGCTACTTTATTATACCTTGAGTAGACCTTTCTGGGATAACCTGGATATTTACTTCAGCTTTAGTTTCTAAGAACATCTGTAATGTCATTGATTAAATTCCATCCATTGATTCAGACTACCCATCCTCCAGATTGTTTCATAAATTTCCTTCTATCTCATTCTCCCCTCACCAATTCATTATCTAATAACCATCTTGGTGATGATGGATCTCTTTAAACTTAGCAAAATTATTCTTTGAATTGCAGGCAAATTCTGAAACCCTTACTTGAAAATGTACTATCCTGACAGGATATGAAAGAGCCAGGAAGGGAATCACCATTTATGATTTTTCTATATATGAAATTTCTATATTCAAATACATGCTGAGTTCTACTAAGAAATGAATTTTTGAAAAACAACTAATTTGCATTTTGTGGACTGGCTGAATTTTATGTTTAATCACTTTAGAGGTCACCCCAAGGTCAAGTCCTATATCCATAAACCATATAGTTTCTCTGCCACATTGGTTAACAGTTTGACCTACTGAACCAGACTGGACTCACTGGATTAGGTTATAACCTTACTAATAAATGTGTTCTGGGTGTGAGGAAATGTAAAGAATAAACAATTGAGGAACTTAATAACTGCTCTCAAACTTTTCTTTCTCCCATTTTTAGGGACTCTCCTCCTTTAGCACAAGAAGACAATAACATCTTACCCTAAATTACCCAATTTCCTAAGACCTTTCTTTGTGTGTGTCCAGAGCACACACAAAAATCTAGAATTATCTAAATTGTTCAGACAAACATGGCATCTCACAAGGACCAAAATAGAAATGAAGATATTTCAGCCAGTGGCAACTGGCACAACAATGTTGTTGTATAAACAAATATTACCAATTTTCTAGTCCACTAACTAACTTTTGAAGTGGAAAGAAATTGCAATTAATTTGAATATTAATTTTAATAGTCAAAATGACTTATTCACTCAATGTCATTCTGAAAACAATATTGCAATTACTAAAGAAAGGTGCCTGAAAACAGAGAACGAACTGATAAATAGATGTTTGTATAGAATAATTTTACAAATATATCTATTTGTGCTTACTGTAGCCATCTCTAGGCAGGTGAAGGGAAGAATAAATTTACTTGATAAATTTATCATATACTTAAATGGAATAGCAAGCTGTACATAATAGATTTACAGTTTCATGTGAATCATATTTTAATTTGTTATATTATGGAAATTGCATTACATAAACTAAAATAAAACAAATTTAAAAAGAGAAAAATAGTGTAATATCATATTTGAATCAGTTATAAAATTATTACCCAATATAATAAAAATAGGAAAATTAGTTCATTCCTATCCATTTTGAGAGAAATACTGTTAGTTTTAAATGTAGATTACACAACTAGAACACATTATAACTTGATGGATCCAAAGAAGAGGATGCTGATATTTATATTCAGAATAGACACTTTTGTAAACTGTATATCTTTTAAATTACCCAATTTCCTAAGAGACCCAGACCTTTCTTTAAAAAATACCTAGGGCAATTAAGTGTTGCAGTAGATAGAACACTGGTCTTGCAGGAGGATGGCCTCAGACACTTTACTCTTACTAGCTGTGTGAACTTGGGCAAGTCACTTAACCCCAATTGCCTAGCATCCAGAGCCATTTCTAGTCATCCTGATTCATATCTGACCACTGGACCCTGATGCCTCTGGAGGAGAAATTGAGACTGAGGACTTAGCCCAGTCCTAACTCATTCTAATCCAATTGGCTTGCTTGTCATGGCATCAACTCCCTAATGCTGTGGTCTTACAAAATGAAGCACAAATATCATCACATGAATCTAATGTAGTCATCAATGTCTAGTACACTTTTAAAAATCTGTGATGCCAGAGCAGACCCACAGTAGCTCAAGGGTTCTGCTTAGAGCAAGTCTCCTGAATCTGAATTTTAGGCAAACTAACATTGAAACCATCCCATGAGAGATGGGTGATCTAGGGCTGTTTAGGGACCAGAGAAGACAACTGAAGACCCCTCTTCCCAGATTTTAAAGTTTAATTTTTGATTTTTAGGTCTTAGAGTTGGAAAGAATCTTATGGGTAATTTGGTCCAACTCTCTAACAGATGAGAAGATCAAGCAAGGTCTTAAGAGTGAAAAAAATGTATTCATATTTTAATCAGCTAAACTCTCTTTCTGTTAATGCTCCACCATCCTCTAACTACCCAGACTCATAACCTAGAAATCATCTTGGGATCTTACCATACATCTATAGATATGCTTATCATTAGTCCTTTCATGTTATCTTTCCTATTCACTTCTGTCCACTCTTACTGCATCCATCTGCCCAAGCCTTCATATTATCTCACATAAACTGCAGCAATAGTCTACTGATTGGTTTTCCTCCCTTTTCTTCCCCACCTTCTATTCCACTACCCATTTTAATACATTATTTTAAGCACATCACTGATCTAATCAGAAAACTCCCAGTGGCATTCCATTGTCTCCTGAATAAAATATAAACTCCTATTCTGGCATTCAAGGCCTTCTATAATATGATACCAACTTAAATACATCCAGCCCAAATTACTCCCACTCTACATTCTGGTCAAATGGGGCAACTCTGCCCCACTCTCATTCTTTACCTGCAGCTTCTTATCTCTGAAATTTTGTTCATATCTCATGTTTGTAATGAATTTCTCTACCTCATTTTCCATTTCTGGAGTCTCAGGGTTCAACTCAAATCCCACCTTCTCCATGAAGTCTTTCATAATCTGCACAGATGAAAATGTTTTCTTTTCCCCTCACATTTCTTAGAGGACTTTATCACTTTATGGTGATTTTCTTCTCCTTCTCAAGAATAATTTAAAATATGTAGAATTGACAAGAGACCAAATGATATTGAAAAACAGTCAAGATATTTTAAAGTAAAATATTCCAGAATTTTTTTCACAGATCCCTGTAAAAAAATTCTGGAATACTAATTACAATACTCTTTGCATCCTAGTTTTTTTGCATGCAAGATTTCTTCTTTCTTTCCTTGGTTAGATTTTTGATACCTTCAAGGCAAGAATTAATCTGGCAACTGGAATAATTCCTTACATATAGTAGACGGCAAATGTTTATTGGATTGAATTGAAATTTCTAAACAAAAATAATGATAAAATATAAATGTTTATGTTTTTCCTAGTGGCTTTTCACTTTTCATTTTAAAAATCCTAAATTAACTATTATTTTCATAACTTTCCAAATTTGACTTTTCAAAGTTAGAAATAGTGCCTACATAAGTATTAAAGTTATTTGGAGAGAAGAATGGGACTGCTCCCTTTGAGTTATCAAGCCTAACTTAGTTCAATCATGTCATTGGTTTCTGGGATTACTTCCATTGATAGGATTCTAGATCTGCCCCTAGTTTCATCTTATGATCCACACTGAATCATAAATGAATTTCAGATAATGTCCAGATATCCCTAACATAGCCACATGAGAGAGAGTAATAGGGTCTGGTAGCCTGGGCACAGGATAAGAGTCAATATACATTGTATGAGATTAAAACAAAAGTGATGAAATCTGGTTACTCATTAAGGAGAAGGAAAGAAAATAAATAGCCCAGATGTCCAGGAAGCAGCAACTTTTCCTTTTACCCCTGCCAAAGCAATTTTATCAGATCATGATGGCCTAGAACGGTTAGGGAGGGAGCACTCACACATAGACCCAGTAGCTTCAAAAAGTTCTTTTCATAGTAAGTTAAATTTCTAACGCTAAAAAAAATTCCTTGGGATATTTCTTCCATTGGAATTGCCCTTTGCCACTTTGTTTGTGGTTTTCCTTTGTAGCAAACCCAGATGATGGAATGAAGGATGCCCAATGTATGGGTGGTTTCAGCAATGTTTCATATAAAGAATTCCTCATTTTGTGACTCTGAAAGTGGTGGGCAACTTCATAAATGATTTATAACAAACTGGAAAAACATCAAACACACTAAGAACTGCAAGGAAGTACTCTTAAATACGTTTTATTGATGCCTTTTTTTATAAGTAATTTCTGGAATTTCCCTCTCTTCTGGAACTTCCCTCTTTTCCCTCCTCCCCTCACTGTGTAAGAATTGAAAACTCATTTGTAAAATTAAAAGTAATTAAGGAGAATCAATTGATATAGTGATTACATCTGAAAATGTATACACCATTCTGTTCCATAAGTATTCAATTTTCTGCTGAGTGTTAAGAATTATATTTTATCATCTGCAGTTCAGGATCCAGATTGATTATGACAATTATTCAACTTTCAGCTTTCTTCTTTCACTTATATTATTATAATATGATTATAATAATGGTTCAATTATAGTTTTATAATATATATAATCTATATGGATATTTTAATTCCACATATTATATTTTATTATTTATCATTTTATATAATTTTCCCACATTTCTTTCTGAGAATCTTTACTGTCTTTGTCAACAGACCAGAAAATTGTTATTTATTGGACATATCATCAGTATTTTATTTTTAGGTGCCACTTACTTGGGGGAGCTACTACACTTGAGCAATGTAAAAACAAAATAAAAATAAATGTTTATATCAACTTATAACAATTCAGTTAAGCATAAATAAAAATGAGCAGAAATAGGCACCCATTCCTGTCAACATCTAATAAAGCTATCCATGGCACAGTGTAGGAAGCATATAAATCAATATTGAAACTGGTTAAAAGTTTTTCATTGGATTTTTAAGTTTTTGGCTCAAACAGATTTATTACTCTATTTGGGGGGGGGGGACTAATAATGTTCTTTTTTCCTGTATAAAGCCTACCAGAAAATGAGAAAAAAAGGTTTCTAGAAGAAACCTAGAAAATTTTAAAGGATTTTAAAAATAGTTTTCTGAAGTTTAAAGCTTAAAAGAACATTCTTGTGAAACTAAGGGTTCCAATTTGGAATTCATAATGGGAAACTCCAAGCACACAGAGTGAAAACCTTCGTTTCTCTTCCCTACCTTGTGACTTAAAAGTATAAACTTATTCTCTTTTGAATGGAGGAAATAAGACAAGGGATTTCTTGTACTTGTATGTTACTGCCCATCTCAATTTCTAAATCTACATCTATATCTAGAAAGAGGGTCAGTGAGCAGAGAAGAGGAGAAGTCCATGAAGAGAAGAAATCTTCATTCCTTATCTGCTCACTTTACCCTTGGAGTACAGTACAGTTTTTGAGAGTTAGGAGGAATACGTTATTTTTTTGTAAAAAAAGGCTAACAACTCTTATAAATTTAAAAAAATGGTGAATAAGTTATATCTGATGGTTATTGCTTCACCATCTAGAAGCCTCCAGAATACTCTTGCAAAAAAGGGAAAGGGAACGACCATTGTTAAAAACCTACAATGGCCAGATATGTGTACTAAGTATTTTACAAATATTATTTATTTTGATTTGATCTGAATTGTACACAATTAATACGTAGGGGTTATTTTGCCATCAGGTTTTTTGGTCCAAATCCATGCTGGTTGCTCCTTATAAGCCCAGTCATCTTTTGTACTTATGGGGATTCAGGACTATCAGGAATTCAAGCTTCTCTCTCCCCTCTCAGAGATATAAGAACTCAGTGATTAATTAGATTAATCCTCCCTTTAAAAAAGAAAATCAAAATGTAGTCTAGGGATAGGATGAGATTTCTAAATCAGCTCTGAACCATAGTGGGTTCTTTGGGTCAGTTTCCATTCAGAGAGTGGTTCTCGAATTCCATGAAATCAATCTGTTTTTTGGAGATCTAGCTAATTTATATAGGGAGGCTCCTTAACTTCATTATTATACTAAATTATACTGTTAGATTAGTTGGTAAAATAGAATTACAGAAAGTATTATTAGAGGGATGCTTAATAAATATCTAGAAAAGAAAGTACTGATCACAAAAGGCCAGCTTGGCTTCACCAATGACAAATCATGCCAGACAAAGTAATTTCCTTTTTTAGGATTGCCAAACTAGTCAGTTGGAAGAATTATGTAGACATAATTTACATATATTTTAGCAAAGTATTTGATCAAATCTCTTGAGCTGGTCTTGTAGAAAGGATGTGTATATAGTAGTTAAATTAGGAGGAGTCAGCATTGATTGAATGGACTGACCCAAAGAGAAATCATTAATATTTTGATGTCAAATTAGAAAGATTAGAATTTCTGCAGTATAGTACCAAAATAATGAAGATAGACAATTAAGGAATCTTTTCCCAGTGCTATAGAAACAATTCAAGTGTGTCCAAAATGGCAGTTGATAGGAGCATCATAATAAACAGGTCATTCCCTTTAGGAAATGTCAGATTTGAAGATTTATTTCTCTTCATGATGGACCTGGAATTCATAGTCCAAGTGTTGGCTTTGAATCATTTAACCAGTTTTCACAGGTGTCTCTGAAAGGATTATCCAAAATGAGCAGGCTTCCAGCAAGTAACCAAGCATTTTTCTTCAAACCAGAAGGCATGCAGCCAAGAGAAATGAAATGCATTTTGTCTGCCTCTCTCACTATTTTCCTACTAGATTCTTTCTGTCTCTTGTGAAACTTCAGACCGAAAATATATTGTGAGTGACATTCTCTATTTCCAAGATAAGCCTCATGTGAGGTATATTTAATTTATGCTATTAAAGACATGGAATTGAACTGATTTACATCTCATCAAAACAAATCAGACTTGAGTAGAGGGGCCAGTTATCTGAATTTAAAAATTTCTCTGGCTGTATGTTAACCGAATTAGAAAATAATGTTGATTGCAGGTGGTAGTGAATATTGATGCCTCAGTGATTTATAAGACAGGATTGGAGAGCGAATGAAATTTAAGATTTGTTTAGAACAATGTCCCTGTTTAAAACTACTCTTGTTTTCACCCAGCTGGACATTCAGTGACGCCAATGACTGAATGAGATCTTTCAAGTGCCTCAGCCTGCCTCACCTGTCAGACTAAGTCTCTGGTTTTTATAAATGAAACTCTGTTTCTTTCCCAAAAACTTGCTACTCTTGCCCCTCCTCTTTTCTCATCACTTATTCAGGGTCTTAACCATCCTAGCATCACAGCTGTAGGTATTCTATGATTTTTTTTTAATTAACCAACTGGTATAGCAAATTCTGGGGCCATTACATAATAGCTGTTCTTCTGTATTATCTTACTTTCTTTTCAAGGTCTTTTTTGAGTCCTCACAAATACTCAAGTTGAGATTGACTTCTTCCTTGTTCTTAGAACTTCCTAAATGTCACAACACTCTGTTTTCTAAGATTTCATGTTCAACCTTGCCTTTCCTCAACTTTACTCCCTTCGTAGCCTAGTGTCAACTAGTCAGTCAATTTATAGGTATTTTACTTAGCACTTGATAAATAGTTAGAAAAATTATAGCAATAGAAAGGAATTTTTAAAATTAATTTCTAACCTCAAGGAACTTACAGACTAGATGGAGAGATAGGAGCAACACATTAGAAACAAGGAGACTCAATTAATCAATAGGCATTTATTAAGCTCCTGAAGATATAAATATAAAAGTGGATCAGTTCCTGCCCCGAGATTTTATTTTACCATTAGAAGGTAATAAATATTTGGAAACCATTCCATATTTTGCTCTAAAATTGCAATTATACATGGATTTTCTTGCAGAATTATAATACTCAACATTCACAGAACTCTTCTAGATTTTCAGATCAGTTTAAATAAAGGGACATCATTAGATACTTTAGTAACTATTACATAAGCACTGTAGGGATCCTCATCCCTATTTTATAAATAAGGAAATTGAGGCTTCAAGTGATCTGTCTTATTCTTTATACAATTGTTAAGTACTGGAGATAGAATTTAAACCACGGTCTCTCCAGATGCCAAGTTCAACTCTTTTTTCCCTCTTTGCCACCATGTCAGAAGGTGCTTTATAAGCTGGGCAATTCTTTATTTCTCCATATATATTCACACTTATTTTCTTTCTTCCTGGTGTTGCCAGTCTGAAATAAAAAAGATTCTATACATTGAGCAGAAATTACATTTTATTCCCCCCCATGTTAGAACCTACAAAAAAATAACAATTATTATTGAGTGTCGTGTTGGTAAAACCACTCTCTGAGATACAAAAGTAAGTTAGAAATGAAGTAAGCACATATCAGAATTTTAAAATCATGATTGGAGGGAAAGAAAATATCTTGAATAATATGCCTACCCCCAACTCAAGCCAAATCATTGCCTCTCATGCTTGATCATACTCTCTCTCCCAAAGAAAGTAAATGAAGGAGAAAACTTTTAATTAAAAAAAATGGAAAATAGTAGTGGGGGGATGTGGGCAAGAGAAATGAACAGGAACAGGAGGAGGGATATGTCAGAAGAAAGGCAATATTCCCCTCCCCCTCTTTTACCCACTTCAGGTCCTTTTATATGTAATAAGCACTTTAGGGCACTGATGGAAAAAACTAAATGTTAATGTGCAAGAAGTAAGTGTTAGACACTCAACTTAAGGGCATTTCCTTCATAGGCAGTTTAGATTCAAAGCCTTAATGCAGTTTCCCCAACTAACAATATCTGACATGGGTAGATTGCTTTAAGGTTTACAAAGTGACTAACATACATGAATTCATTTGGTCCTAATTTGCCATGGAGCTGATTTGGTTGTGGAACATATGGGCTTGTAATATGTTGATGGAACCATTCAGTGTTAATAAGAGAGTGGAGAGTTGGAGAGAGCAAAGGCTAGGGAGGAAAAAAGATCACTCCTCTGTGGATCCAAGGAGAAGGAGAGGGATCTTGGGGATGTGAATATGAGTCATTCAGCTATAGTAACTTAGTTTTTCATAGACATACATTTCCCTTTCAGGGAATTAATGCAAGGCAGAGTGTTCACTGTCAAATTGGTAAATAATAGCTTATATTCATATATTTCTTTAAGCTTTCCAAAACACATTTTCCATAACACTCCACCACCATCACCCTTGAGATAGTTAGTGAAAGTTACTATCAATTCAACAGCTAAGATAGCTAGCTACTTAATGATGTCTTCAAGGAACAAAATTTAAAAGATTCTGATAGAACTTGCATTTACTGAAAACTCCAATGCAATGTGGCAAACATTCACTAAGTGCCCATTATCTTGGAATAATTAGTTAAAATGAAGCTCCAGTCATCTCTTCCTTCTAGTACCAGTTTCTTTTGATAGTGATATACTTATTCTCCCTAGTATAAATTCCTCCTCCATCATCTTCCTTATTCTGGATTCCCCAATGCAAAATTTTCTAGTTAACATCTTTCTTGAAGTATTATTTTCTTCTCCTTTAATAGATGAGGAAATGGGGTCTCAGCATACTGAAATATCTTGTTCAAAGTCATGTAGCTAAGAAATAACAGAGCTTGTATTTCAGTCTTGGTCTACTGATCTCAAATGTAGTATTACACTGTTTCTCATTAAAGCATCATGATAGAGGATTTGATTGGGACCAGGTATGTAAAACATTATGAATAAAATACCAAAAGGAACTTGTGGTTAGAATTTCTCTGAAAATACTCCAGAATGCATAGTAGAAGAATCAATTAGAAGATTTCCACTGCTCCTTGTAGCACTACAGTTTAGAGAAAGTGCTGACAATTAAGAAGAAAAGACCAAGGTTTCAGATTTAGAGTTGAAGTAGCCTAGAAGCCAGCATGTAAGGGGGGATTGGAGGGGAGGGGAATTGCAGAGGTCTTTCTCCCAAATTTTCAGTCATGAAAAGTTGATAGGTTCTGTTCAGAAAATAAATCTAACCACTAGTTAGGATAAATATGCCTTTATGCTCAGAGCTCTCTCTCTTCAACTTTATGAAAGGCCAGATTGACTAGAATTTCTCATTTTTAGTCTATACAAATAAATCAGTGGGTGTCAGGAAAGCCTAGGACCCTCAGCCCACATTCTGCAATATGAAATTCAGCTTCCTTTTTTTTAGAAAAATAGCTCTAATCTTCCTTCATTGCCTACAGTGTATTTAACTGCTGCTGCCTAGTTCTTTACTACTAAAGTTAATATAAGACTGTGTGAGAATGCAGGGGTAGATAATAAAAATTAAATCTGAGCTAATCATTTGAACATAGCAAAGAAAATCTTGTTAAATGTAGAAAGAATTTTTTTCAAAAACAAGCATACAATTAATATATGGTTACTAATAAATAATTTAATATTTTTTCATCTACCACCATCATCACCCTTGAGATAGTGAAAATTATTATCAATTCAATAGCTAGGATAGCTAGCTACTGAATAATGTCTTCAAGGAACAACATTTAGAAGATTCTGACAGAACTTACAGTACTTCAGCAGTATTGGTAGGTGAGTTTAGCATTTAGCATATGATGACTCTCTGGACACAGAATCAGAAGCTTTCAAAGTTGGAAGGAATGTCATTCATCATCAAGTTCAAATAATACCCGAAGAAAGAATCTTCCCAATGACATACTAACAGCTGTTCCTTAAAGATCTCCAATGAGAACTGGCTCATGGAATGGCCAAGTCATTGTCCATGTTCTTTGAAAGACAAGAAAACATGAGATGCCATAGTACTAAATAAAGGTACATATCCCAATTTTCCAAAAACAAACAAAAATAGAGTAAAATCTTAAATATATAGGTAAGTTGACTTCAAGGCCAATCAAAATTCTAGAATATGTAATGAAAATTAGCATTTTTGAACATGTAGATAGGGAAACTATGAATGCTCACAAAGAACATTATCAAAATATGGCACTCCTAACTATCTTTCTTCCCTTTTTCTTTTTCTTTCTTTTTCTCTTTCTTTCTTTCTTTCTTTCTTTCTTTCTTTCTCTTTCTTCTCTCTCTCTCTCTCTCTCTCTCTCTCTCACTCCCTCTCTCTTCTAAGCTATAATAATACTATATACATTGTCTATGTCCAGCAAAACATTTAGCAAAATTTTCTTGTGGTATCCTTTTAGGCAGCATGAAAAGTTGTCTTTTTTTCTTAGATTTTTTTTCTATTATATCAAAGAGTGGAGAATTAAGAGCAATATAGGAGATTAATAGATAAACAGTTTCAGTGTAAGGAAGGAAAACCTTCCTAATAATTAGATTTAAATATGCTGGAATGGTTTGAATTATAATGTAATGATTTCCTTCCCCTCTAAAAGTCTCTTTAAAAAAAAAGATTTGGGTAACCAATTGTGGTTATGTTGTAAAGAGTACTTTTTCTTTGCCAAACCCATTCTTAATTCAGTGTCTGGCACCTAGTAGGTGATTAATACATACTTCTAAATTAATTGATTGCTGGGATAGTAAGTTTAGTCAGACCTCTTAATTCCATTCCAACTGTGATTCCATGCAATCAAAAAGAGGCACAGATTGTAGGGAGGGGGATAGAAAGGAAGAAATCCAGGGCTCAATTTGGACACATTCATTTGGAAATCCCAGTTTGACATTCAGGTGGATATGCCCTTTAGATAGTAAGAGATGTAAGTCTAGAAGTTTTTTAGTGAAATTGGGATTGAAGATAAAAATATGGGAGTTATCTGTTTAGACATAGTTATTGAAGTATATATAATAAAGGGATTAATGATATTGTCAGAAATTAAGACATAGAGAGAGAGAAAAAAGAAAATAAATAAGATCCATAAATAGACTCTTGGTAAAACACCCTCATTAAGATAGTAGTCAGTGAAGGAAACAATATTTATTTCATTTCTAAATTTTGGAAATTGCAACAGATGAGTTCTGTTCCAATTATCTACTCTTTTTTTCTTTCTTATTCATATCTTATGTTTCTGGAAGAGATAATTAAATATTGGTTTTTAAAATCCTTTTTGCTATATTAAATCTCTAAGTTAGAGCAAAAGTAAATAAGAGATGATGCGTTTAACAAAAGAATAGAATTCAGTTAAATTTACTAAAAAGTAAGTTTACTGAAGGTAGGAGCATTTTGGTTTTCTCGCTATAGCTCACAAATTTAGCATATTGCTGCTTATGCATGTTTGTGAATGTATATACATATGTGTGTGCATGTGTGTATGTATTTATATGTAAATATGTGCACATATATATATATATACATATATATGTATACATTTGATCAAGACCTGTGATTTAACCAATATGAAAAATTTACCAATGGTGTAGATCAGCAACAAATTTGTAGTTTGTAGGCTTATGGAGTTGCCTACAGCACCAAGAAATTGAATAGCTTGTGTAGGCAGGACTTGGATCCAGGTCTTCCTGACTCATTGAGGAGGTGGCACCTGAATTAATCTTTGAAAGAAGATAAGGATTCCAAAAATCAAAAATAGGCAGGAAATAGACTACAGTAATTAGGAGGAGGCTGAGCAGGTAAACAGGGGTTGGAGACAGAATGTCAAGTTTGGGGAACATCTACTAGCTTTTGGAAGAGTACAAAGGAGTAATATGAAATGTTGCAGAAAAGATGTTTTGAGTCATATTATAGACGATTCCAAGTCTTAGACTGAAGAGTTTATATTTTATCCTAGAGGAAATGTGGAGTTGCTGATGAATTTTAAGCAAAGGAAGGATGTAGTCAGACTACAATTTAGGCAATCTCTTAGTGTCTATTTGGAGAATGGTTTGGAAGATAGAAACAACAACTGTGAGGTTATTACAACATTGAAAGTAAGAGGTAAAGAGTGACTGAATTAAAGTGGTAACTAAGTAAAAGAGACAGAGGTTGTTGGCAGTTGAATAGATATGGGACTGAGAGAGAGGAAAGAATCTTTAAAAACTATTATATTGTGAACTTTAGTGAAGAAATTATGGATGTCTCAACTGGAAAAAGTTTTCAGAGGATAGGCAGTTTTATTAAAGAAGATTATTAATTTTCAATGTTGAGTTTGAAGGGTCAATGAGGCATCTACATAGAAATTCTAGTGGCAATTGACTATGTGGAAGTATCTAGAAATTATAGATATATGTGTGTAATTCATGTATAATGTGGACATGCACATATACATGCATGCACATGAACATATTGCATGCATAAATATCTTTAGAAGCTATTTCTGTAGAAATAATGATTGAACACTCAGTAACCTGGTGATCATGTATTGTGTTCCTGGATGCCAGAAAAGAAATACCAAAAAAAAAAAGACAATTTGTGTGTGTGTGTGTGTGTGTGTGTGTATGTGTATGTCTATATGTGTGTTTTACAGGAATGTGCAACATTAAGATAGCTAAGTACATGAAAAAAGATATACAAATGGAATGGAAACTAATCTCAGAGGAAAATGCACTTGTAGGTGGAAGAACCAGGAAAGGAGTCTTTTTTTTTAGTTTTCCAAGGTAATGGGATTAAGTGACTTGCCCAAAGTCACACAGCTAGGTAATTATTAAGTGTCTGAGGTCGGATTTGAACTCAGGTACTCCAACTCCAGGACCGGTGCTCTATCCACTGTGCCACCTAGTTGCCCCAAGGAGTCTTACAAAGGTATAACTTGGACAAAGTCTTGAGGAAAGTCAGTGAGAGGGCATGCCACCATGGAGGAAGGTCAACACAAAGGACTAATCATATAGGAGCTAAAGTACCGTATCTGACAGTTGCAATTAGATTAAGATAGATGGATCATAGAGTAAGTGGAGGGGAGTAAAATGTAAGAAGAGTGGAAATCTAGGAAGAGGTCATATTATGAATAGTTTTGAATATCAAATGGAAAAGTTTGTATCTCATGCTATAGATAATAGAGAGCCACCAGAGCTCACTGATTGTGGGTGTAGTGAGTGACATGGCAAGACCAAAGCCTGACTCCTGAAGGATAGATTGGCATAAGAAGAGACTTGAAGCAAAGGAGACCAGTTAGACAGAAGGCTACCTAAAAATAAAGAATAAAGGGATGGTCTGGTGGGTATAGGATATATAGAGATCACTCTTTGCCAGCAAGAGGTGAATGACAGTCTAGCAAAAGGAACAAAGAAAGATAATTCTGATTGATAAGAGAAATTCTGGGAAAGAGAGGTGTCAAGGGACTCTCAGGATAGGGAGAATATCTGGGAGAACAAAGTATTTCTCAGGGATATGAACAGCTACAGATAATCAAGGAGAAGCACAGAGAAGAAGCAATTCATCATTTATCAATTAAAGCATCTTCTTTTGACATAGCAGTTTGAGTAGTGGTTAGATTTGCAAGACAGATTGCAAAGTTCTTAGGAAATGAATCTTCCTTACTCCAGGCTTGACCCTCTATTCCCTGTATCATCTAGCTGCCCCAGAGATCCCTACCAATTCTTCATAGAAGCTTGAGGTAGGAGTGATGGTAGAGTCAGGTGAAAATTATTTTTTTAAGAATGAGGATAAAAGAAACCTCATCACATCAAGAACAGAATACAATAAACAGAGAGATTGAAGCAGAGAAGAATCAGTTGTTAAAGATGAGAGCTCATAAAATGATGGGAGGTGATAAGATCAAAGTAAAAATGTAAATGGATAGACCTTGGCAAGGATCAGGGAAAGTATTACTCTTTCTCAGAATCTAGAGCAAATATGGGAGATTACAGGTGGAGGTACAGAGAAATTTTGAGGTGTAGAGCAGAAGACCTACAAGAGGTCTGAAGAGACAACCTCAATTTTCTCCCAAATTTAGGAGTTGAATTCATTTCTTGAGAGATAGAGTGGTGATGGACTTGAAGAAGAAATACATTAGAGCATCAGTCATCGATAATAAAAGTACTTCCATGAAAAAATAAGATCCCAATTGAAATTAAAGAACATGATTTTATAATCAATTTGGTTGCCTGACTTCTTCCAGTAGCATTTATCAGATTGGAAGTAAGAGTAAATAAAGGATATAATAGAAATTATTTCCAATTGAGATTGACTTAGCATGAGCAAAATAACAGTGCATGCTTGAACTATTAACTCCAGCATCAAGACTATGTAGAAAGAGGGTTAGCCAGGTGGAGTTACAGAAAGAGCTCTAGCCCTGGAGTTAAAAGATTTTGGGGTGGTACTGAGATATAAGGAATAGCCATCTACTCTGGATGACTGAGGTACTGTCAGGAGTGTGCTGGAAATTAGTACAGACTTGAAAGAGCAGATCACCATTTTTCAGTGTGAACATTTACACCTCAAAAACTGGAAAATGTTAGAAATCAGGGCTTGATTCATTCTTTTGTTGCTTGGATTTAAGAAAATGATAGAGAGAATTTTGACAAAGCAGATTAAACTTAATTATTTTACATATTTTGAGATCTAGTTGTTACATTTACCAGCACATATCTGGGTAGAGTATGGATATATCACTTCTCATAGTTCATGGAAGCTAATTTGATTGATAAATAAGGTGTCTTAAAAGTACATTTACATGAATGTCTGACACTTTATGAGAGCAGAGGGTTAGGTTAGAAAGGAAAACTGTCGCCTAATGAAACTGATGAGCAAGAGAGAGAACATCTTGAGGGTTAGTAAATGGCAGAGATAAAAGGCTATTGCCAAGGGTGACATTAGAAAGGCAAAAATAGAGTGGACTTCGGGAAGCAAGGCTGCTGCATGGTGAAAACTGAAGAGACTATCCATCCCTCTTAATTATAACAATAAGCACTTCAAACACTGTGATGTTCCATTTAATTGAACAAGCATTTTAATAAATATCTACTATGTGAAGGGTATTGTATAGCAGATGCTGAAGAAAAAACTGTTCTACAAAATGTATGCTCTTTTCCTTAAGGACTTTATAGATGAGTAGATATGAATAGAGAGATACTATATCATAAATAATAATGGTTTCAAAGGCATGTAAAACAAGGTGTCTGAGAAAGGGGAAAGCTTATTATCAAATGAAGAATCAGGGAAAGTTTCCTGAAAGAGTTACCATTTGGTTTGGGTGTTAAAAAAAGATAGGTAAAGGGGCGGATATGTGGTGCAGTGGATAGAGCACCAGCCCTGGAGTCAGGAGAACCTGAGTTCAAATTCAGCCTCAGACACTTAATAATTACCTAGCTGGCCTTGAACAAACCACTTAATCCCATTGCCTTGCAAAAAATCCTAAAAAGAAAGGTAGGAAATTAATAGGCAAAACAAAAGAAGGAAGGAGATATACCCAAGCACACCGGCATTTATTCATTTATCTATTTATTTATTTTATATTTTGGTTATGTGTCTTACCAGACTTCCATCTCTAATCAAATGTAGCTTTTTGAATTTGAGGATTTAGGGGTATTTTAAGATTTTATTGATGCCCCCTTAATATACATTTATAGATAGATATATAGATAGATTAGATAGAGACAGAGATAGACATAGAGATAGACATAGAGATAGAGATAGAGATAGAGATGATAGAGATAGAGATAGAGACAGAGACAGAGACAGAGACAGAGACAGGGACAAAGATAGAGACAGAGATAGAGATATAGATGATAGAGAAAGAGATAGAGACAGAGATAAACTACCACCAAAACTTCCCTTATAATAAAGAGAAATAGTAAAGCAAAAACAATAAGTCATAGTAACTTTATTGGTGTATATGCATCATTCCACACCTCTGCCTATTCTCTATCAAGAAAATGAAGGTGCATTTTTTCATCTCTAATACTAAGACTGGTTATCCAAATAATAAAAGTCCGCTGATTTTTCTTCGTGTTTTCATTTTCATTTTTTATAATCATTCTGCCTATTGTTCTAACTTAATCAGTTTCAGTTCATACAAATGTGTCCATGTTTCTCTGAATTCTTCATAGCTGTCATTTCTTAGACTGCAGAGGTATTCCATTATATTTATGTGCCAATTTTTTTCTTATATCTATTCCACAGTTATCTACTTTTTTTACTAGTAGTAATGATTATTTATTGACTGTTTAAAAATAAGGAATGGTGGATAGTTTAAAGAAAATGACCTATTTAGTTGCTAGAAGTTCTTTTATTGCTTTATTTGGCATTGTTAATAGCCCAGGCCTACAATATGCTGAATTTTTACAGTGGTTTATTTTTCCCCATTTCACCCATGTTTGTTACTTAAAAATTCAAAAAGTCAGCATTTAATTTGAATTTGTCAGTGAATGCAGGAAAGAACTCAAGCAGTTGTGTCTTCAGTCCCTTGCATGAATCATAGAGTATTGCTTCCTATTAAATAAGGCTTCACACTCACCCACTCACACTCTCACATTCACTGGTTCAGTTGCCCACTCAGGAACACCCACCTACACATATAGGGTAACCCTCTTTACAGAGCATATGTGCTAAAATGTCCAAAAGAAAGGGAGGTAGGTATTTGTAAAATACCCACATTCATCTATGTCAGAAGAAAGGATTCATGTTCTTCTTTCCAAATTCTAGAAATAAGGTTTACATGCAAGGTATCTGCTTTCTCACCACAGTTCTCATTTTTCAACCTTGAACTCTGTTCCTAACTCTCTATGGAAATTATATATTCCAAAGGCACTGAAAACCTTCTCATCAGCAAATAAAGGGCTCTTTTCTTTAGTATTCATCCTTCTTATCTTCTTTTTTAGCATAACCCAGAGAAACATTACTAGTGAATACTTCTCTAGGCTTTGTCCAAGAAAAAAAACTGAAAATCTCTTTGGTAACACTGTTTAACTATGGTAAAATCACTCAGTCTCTCTGAATTTCAGTTTCTTTCTAAATGGAACTAAAAATTATTTTAATGCCTATGTCACAAAAACATTGCAAGATAGAAGATAATATATTTGCTTTGCAAATTTATAACATGGTTGCAAATTATATGTTTGTTTTGTAAATCCCACTGTGATATAAAAATTACATCCATTATTACTGATTATAGTTGTATGAGCTGATACGAAGTAAGAGTTAGTAGAATAATAAACAGATTGACTACAAAAATGAAAATAAATCACCAAGAAAAGTCAATAGAACATTATTAATTAGATGACCTGTCTTAGTATCAAAGATAAAAAAAGTACACTTTTATTTTTTTGATAGAGAATAAGCAGGCAAAGGTATGGAATAATGTATTTGTATGCCATCATACAAAATCTCCATACCTTATTGTTTTTACATTTGTTTTATTGTTTCTCTCTATTATAAAGGAGGATTCAAAAACAAGGTATATATATATATATATGTGTGTGTGTGTGTGTGTATGTGTGTTTGTGTGTGTGTGTGTATATATATATATATATGGCATTAATAAAATTTTATTATAGATCATTTTTCTTTTTCTTGACACCATCTTATTGTTTAGATACCACATTTCATGGAATTTGTTGGACATTCATTTGATTATTCCTCATTCTCCTTCCTCCCATAAATATGAATATCTCCTAAGATTCTTGCCTCCTAGTTCTTCTTTCTCTCTATGTCTGCTTTAACAGTCTCATCTATTTCCATATCTCTTATTTTCACCTAACCTCTCCTGAGAGTTTTTCCAATATTATCAATAGCCAATTATAAATTTATTGATCTGGATGTTCTGTTTCCAAATCAAATTCATGTGTTGAAGACCAAATTCAGCTTCCTATCTCCCACCCCTCTCTCTTTCTGGTAAATGGTACCACCTTACTCACATCACTCAGTCTTAGAGTTTCATATTTTGACTCTTAATGTTACTATAATCCAGCACAAAAGAAAAGATTTTCCTTAGGGTCAGAGAACCTGTCTTTAAATACCATATTTCTACTTGTTTGACCTCAGGCAAGTCACTTGACCTATCTAGGCTTTAGTTTACTCATCTATATATAGAAGAGTTGAACCAGATGACTTCCTAGGTCTCTTCCATTTCTAGATTCTGTGAGAAGTAATTGAATATATTTATGGTTTTAAATACATTTTATATGCTATTGTCATTCTAAACATATGATAATATAATTCAGATAAGCTATATAGAATTAATGACTTTTAAGATCATTTAGCACCATATGAAATGGTTGTTTTCTTGATTTAAAAACTTGGATTATAACCTAGTAGAATAAAAGGACCAAAGTAAAAGTTTACCTAGCAAGTTTATGAAGTAATCTTGTCTAGAGAGGATATAATAAGATGGAAGGACAGAAAGATAAGGATGATGCCAAGGTTCTGCACATTAGTAGCTGAGATAATAATTGTTCTAATCAATTTTGTTAGGAAAAATGATGATTTGGGGAACAAAAAACAAAAATGTGGTTTTGCAAATGATATGTTTGACATAACAGTAGGACCCTCAGACAAGATGATGAAAGTCAATTTTTTTTGCTTCGTTAATCTTCCCCTACCTTTCACCTTCTAAGACTTAAAATATCTAAGACAGCATTGACATAGATAGATATGGAGCTTGGAAGAAAGACAATTGGTATCTATTTGCCAACGACCAGGAGAAGCCAAGGTCACAGATGCACTCTTGCAGGGATAGAGGCTTATTAAAGTGCCAGAGACAGAGAAGTTGAAGTTGAAGAACTACAATAGAGTTGTAGAAGTGAAAAAGTGAGATTTAATAAAATACAATGCCCCATGTAGCTAAAATATTGAGGAGGCATGAGACCATTCAGTAATCAAAAGACTATAGGTTAATCTTGATTTTTTTTCATTAGATAGTGCTGACAAACAAGATTGTGGTGTAGTTATATGGGGCAAGCCAAATCTAATTTATTGATAATAGAGGATTACCTGTTTTATGTTTCAAGAATTTGTGATTTCTTTGGTGCCATATTTATGTGGATGGGTTTTAAAGAGTTTCCTCTAGTTGAGTAAAGTTAAGTGACTTGATTGACTCCAAAGCTTATAAATGTCACAGGCCATGACTTGAGCACAGATTTTCTTTTCTCTGACCTCAGCATTCTATTGGACTCTCTCTGAACCAACATTTGACTTCAAGACTAGTTGAAAGACTAGATTCAAAAAAGAACTTATCTAGTGTTTTGCCACAAGACTGTGCCCTCAATCTACTAAACATTTTTGTCACTGCCTGAAGTGAAATTATAGATGGCATGTTTCTTAAAACATCAGCTGACATGAACCTAGAAAAACTAGCTAATATGTTGGATGACAGAATTAGGTTCCAAAAAGATTTTGACAGGATGAAATGATGGGCTGAATCTAGTCAGATGAAATATAATAGTAATAAATGTAAAGGACTGCATTTAGGTTTGAAAATTCAACTGTTTAAGCCCATAATTGAGCAGGGGAACAATTATTAGGGGAATAAATTCATTATAAAGCAACAATATGAAATGACATCCAAAAAGTTAACTCAATCTCAGGTTGCTATGTCTGAATGAAATTTTCAGTTCTAGACAATATATTTTAGGTTGGATATTAACAAGTTTAGATGCAACTAGAGGGGAGCAACCAAGATGGTGAATATGACCCCTTGAAACAAGGAATGTGCTAGAGCCACCTCACATGGGTTTGTATTGTTAAATTTTTAGTGTCATTCATTCTGTAAATTAACATTTTCTATTGCCTTGGACTCTGGAAAATTCTGGGAATATAAATAAAAATGCAAAGATATCCCTTGCCATCCAGGAGCTTACATATTAATAAGAAAAGACAACACAAAAAAATAACTAAAAAAGTGGATGTGAAAGGAGGAAGTATATGCAAGGACAAGTCCTTTCAGAGATGTCAGCAATTTAGGATGGAGAAAGATGAAGACATCATTGATTTGGATCTCTTTCTTAAAGGACTTGAGAGTAATCAACTAATCAAAAGATGGTGTCTCTGGGGCAGAGAATTATGTTAAATAGTACAGTTGTAGAATGAACTTCTAGGGTAAAGTTGTTTCTATGTCATGGCAGATAAATTCCTGTGGAGATGAACTGGCAATTCAGTGATGAGAGGAATGAAGATCTCTCAGCTTGAGCTTCTTTAAATTGGAGGTTCTGAAAGGAATTAGTCAATAAGAAAATGAGTATATAGGAATGAAGAATACTTTCTATGTTTGTTGAGAGAAGAGGATCTCACATGACTACTTTCAGTTATTTAAAGGTTGCGAAATGAACGTGTTCTGTTTAACAAAAATCAACCATGGATGAGTGATTGAATTGTACACATCAATCTTGCCTAAATATGCCCTAAAAGAGTTATCACTGAGCAGTCAAATTGAGTCAATAAGTATCTATTAATTGCTATTAATTGTTCACTGTTTGCCAGGTACTGTGATAAGCACTGGGAATATAAAGAAAGGCAAAATAATCCTACCCTTTAAGGAGATGACAATCTCTGGAGGCAGGGCATATGATGAGAGGCAACCTCGTATGGAAAAAGAGTAGTGAAGTTGTAATTCAGAGGACTTGAGTTCAAAGCCCAAGTTGGCTTCCTATTTCCTTGTGACATTGGACAAAATAGATGACCTTTTCTGAGCCTCAGTCTCCTCACTGGATAAAGGATTCCATTTGATAAGTTTAGATCCTCTAAATCCAAATCCAGTGGTATTTCTACTATAAATTTTCTAGGGTAGAAGTAGAATTGAAAGTCATGAGTAAAAGGTTCAGGGCTAAAGGGATAACTGACTATAGATGGTAATGTGCCCTCCTTCATTTGACTCTGTATCCCAGGTCATTTCCTACATTCTCAATCTACTTGTTTTTAAAAAGACTCTATCAATCTATTTTTGAGGGTTAGGAAACTGCATTGTCCTTTATGTGTCTCTCTGTCTTTATCTTTAAACTCTTTAAGGTCAGAGATTGCATCCTACCATATATGCTCATTGTTTATTTCTAATGGTGAATGTTTTTGTTGGATTAATTAGCATGACCTTTCCAAACCAATAGAATGTTTCACTGAGACAGCTGGTGTCTAAAGAGGAAAGAATTTCCCTCTAAAATCACATGTGTAGCTTTTTCTTCCATCATCCTCAGAAGATTTAGTACAATTAGATCCAGTTTAAAATATGGATGAACAGAATGAGATCAAATGAGGTTGTACTGTTATATTTCTAAGTCCTGAGCCAGGAGTTACCACTGAATTTCTTTGGAAAAAGACTTTTTTTTGAAACTGTTCCCATTCTTTCATCCTTTAGTTTGCTGGGGGAAGGGAGGACCTTTGGAGTATTCAGTATCCATTGAAAGAGTAAATGCTCATTTGTATCATATCCTTGCATACAGAAATGGATCCTAAATGTAAGAGATAGTCTTGCCCCAAAATCTGGATTCAAGAAAGTAATCCTTAGTGACAAAAATAAGTCAACAAAACTTGAGATACCTAGAACTATAAAACTCATGCTTTGCCAGACATTTTTTGCTAAGATTAGTGAAGTTATACATGTTTGGAGAAGCTTTTTTACTAGATCTGAAATTCCCTTTTAAACATAACAATGATTCCAATCTAAAGAATATAAATGATTGAACCCATATGTGAAAGAGACTGATGATATTGAGTGTTTAGGAAAAAATTAAAGTAGTACAGATCAACCTCTGGGTAAATTAATCTCACAAGTATCTTACTTGAGAAGAGGCTTGGGGAAGACAATCAAATGTGTAAAACTTGAATATCTGATTGGTTGGAGTTGAAAAAAAAACTTTTACAGATATTGTAAGACCAGGTGGTTATGTAAGGGAATGAGATAAACAATCATTTTTCTGACTAAATCTAGTGTCAATACCTTGGCATCATTTCTGAATCACCAAAGGCAGGCTCATATTGTAAACACCAAAGAAGAATCTTTGGAGACCCAGCTATAAATCTTATTCTAGAATTTCCTGTTAGCAAAAAATGGATGATGTCAGGAGTAGTCGAAAGTATATAGAATAATATGATTTGGTTCAGATTCAACAAGATCTTTTCCCCAAAGGTCAGTCATGCCTATCAGAATAGAAACAAGAGAGTTTATGGGAATAAGATTTGGTTAATTAATTAATCTGACTTTTGCTGATCTTAATGGATTTCTGAACAAATACTAGATATAAGTTAGTCTATAGGATGAATATACTGCTGCTTATATAAATAAAAAGCAATATCCAAAACAGACAGAATATTTCTAAAACTGACTTAGCACATAAATAGGATGAGAGAAAAAGAGTAAGGGCATAACAGTAGTTGAATATGATGAATAGAACACTGAACCAAGGAATAAGAAGATCTGGGTCCTCATGATTTATGAGGTCACTTCTAGCTCTAAAGTTCTATAATTTGCTGGTCATCAAAGGGTTCGACTACCAGAATGATTTAATGTATTATGTCATTAATTTGAAAGGAGAGGAGTGAAGATAAAATTTAGAGATTAAAAAAAGTGAGGAGTGAAGGTTGTTTAGAGGAGAGATCTAATTCCTTTCAATGTATTCCAATGCACAGTAGGGATAGAAGGGCAGAGAGACCCCAAAAAGGACCCATCCCTACTTCAAGACAGAAGAAAAAATCGATGCATAAAAATCATTCCTTTTTTTTATGTCTCCAAATTTCTTCTTTTGTTCTCAAATCACTTTGAGGATCTGAGTATTCCAAGTTTCCTCTATCCTCATCCCCAATCCTTATTTTTTCTTTCTACTTTTCATTGCTGGTTACCATAGTGATTTTACCATAAATAGTTCTCTCAGCAATTTCCCCGTCCTTTTTTTTTTTTACAACCCAACTCCTTTGATACACATTGGATTAATATTGTTAGTTAATGCAATATTATATGTATAGTTTAGAGATGTATTTTATTTACCAAATTTCTTGTCTATTTCCTTTCATAGAATAATAGGGAATTTCTTCTCATTTAATCTCCTTGAAGGGCAATTTGAAATGGGAATATGCAACTGTTAAGTTGCTAGCATAGTGGGGAAACTGATTATGCCAGATATTCTTCTCCCCCTTTGGAACATTGGGAATGCAAGAGTCCCTGAATAACAAAAGCAATCATCTCCTCTTTGCTTTAATGGGAAATTGAATAAATGGGGAAATATGTGAAAGTGATTACCACTATATCATGATTCAGCCTTAGTCCCCAGTCTTCTTTTATCTGCTGTTTTCCACACCAAAAAAAAAGGGGGGGAAATATTCCTCCTCATAAATAGTAAAAAGCCACAAAAAGCTAGATTTTTTTAATTAAAAAAAACAGGCAGGTATCTCTCCATTCTATTTATATTCAGTCAATTAGCTTTGAGGTATAATTAAGAAAATGTCCATAATTCATTTTGGTTGAGTTCTTGAAAACTTAATAGCCAAAATACTAAACAGAAAAAAAATCAAAATCTTGATTTTTAATGCAGATAAAATCTAAAGTCCCTAGAAACTTCCTTTTAATTAGACCCAGTATTTGAAATCTAAGTGAGTATTAAGGTTCTTTGCTGGCTATGTATACTGTAAGTGTGTGTGTTTGTGTGTTTGTGTGTGTGTGTGTGTGTGTGTGTGTGTGTGTGTGTGTGTGTGTGTGTGTGTATCTAGCACAAAGGCAACCAGATGAGGACATTCATAGGATTATAGGACTGACTCCTGGGGACACACTTGGTTGGATGCAATTAAAATGCCTGTCAGGCACTTGATACCAGAAGCCCCTTGACAAACTGCTAAATCTGCCAGCAGCGCAGCATCCTATTGTGAGTGAATGATGGCGGAGCTGGGTGGCTTGTCATCATTCTCGAAAATTCTGTGGCTACCGAGCTCTCTCTCCCTCTCCCACTCGCCTTATTTTCCTTTTCGCCACTGCAGGGACTTTTTCTAATTTGCAGTTTTCATTTTCCCGACACACATAGACACAAGCTGGCGGCTTGCAGACTGCGTCTGTCTAGAAGTAGATGGCAAACCAATGGATAATAACACTCGAGAAGAATGATTTTGCAGCAGTCCTTGAAGAATAGGATTTGGGGGTCTTGCTGCATATGCGCCGGTAATGATTTTCTTTCAAAGGATTCACTTTGTCTGATTTAGGAAAATTCTCTAAGAAACAAGGATTGAGCCTTATGGAAATGAAGTACTGCATTACAGCAATACCGATGAACTCAAGGCATAGCTTTATTTTATTACCGGGAAGAATACATTTGCTTCTTTGTAAGCTGATTAATCTATTATTTCAAAAAATTATCTTTCTGCATATATATTTTTCTCTTTTTTATTTTATTTTTATAGATTCTTCAGCTTGGTATCATTAACGCAGAAAACATTGATTGGAAACTACTCATTCAGAAAATCAAAAGGTACCACATGTTATTTTTTTATGTATTTAAGGATGGGG
The DNA here is from genome assembly GCF_037893015.1 of Macrotis lagotis. Lineage (NCBI taxonomy): Eukaryota > Metazoa > Chordata > Mammalia > Peramelemorphia > Peramelidae > Macrotis > Macrotis lagotis. Next base: position 79,507,053 of record NC_133663.1, on the reverse strand, counting down.
GAAGCAAGGATCCATTCTTTCAGTCCTCTGCATGTTTTCATTTGAATCATTTTCTGTTTTCTTAGTTTTTTCATTTGGATGCTAAATGTGAGGATATTCTACATTGACTGATCTCATATCATCTTTATATGTTATCCAGAGCTGTTTGATTATTGAATGAATGTAAAATCAACTGAGTCATTTGAATATCTGGCATATTTTTGATCAGTTGATTAGTTTTGAAGGTTTGAGAAAGCATGGAGAAAACTGTGTCCTGTTTCCTTGTTGAAAATAATAAGCATAGTTGCCTCTAAAAGAAGGGGGGGGGAAATCTAATCCCATATGAATTTTAATAGGTTAAATTCAATGATTTGCCTTTTCCAGGTAGAATGAATGATAGAGAGTGAATCTGAAAGAACAGGGATGACTCAGTATGGGATTTGGAAATAAAACCTTGTTAACCTTTTCACTACCACATTTATTATTATTATTATTATTATTATTATTATTATTATTATTATTATTATTATTATTATTATTGTAAGGCATCTTTGTTCAAGGATCTGCTACTGTGTGTGTGTGTGTGTGTGTGTGTGTGTGTGTGTGTGTGTGTGTAAGGAATGTGATTCGTTCTTATTTCATATGCTCTTTGCAGCATGAGAAACCAGCCTTACAGGACTGTCATAAGAATAGAAGACTCCTTTCTTTTTGTCCCCTTTTTACCTAATGCTCAATGTAAATAATGTCAATTTCCAATTTCTGCTTGATTTCTTAATGTGTAAGATGCCTTGGAAAAGCCAGGTAATTGAAGACTGCTTTTATTTTAACTCTTTAAGGCTATTTTTGCATTTTCATAATTCCTGATGTCTATAATCTATCTGCTTATCAGAATGAATAACATTCTGCCTTATGGAGAATCAAATCAATAATGTCTTTTTTTCATGCTTAACTGGCGTGTTTGTTTTTTGATCTCTGAGGTTTTTCTATGGCAAAAAATTTGATGGATTATTGTCAGAAGCATTTAACTAAGGGTAGTTATTTTTATTTTTAGTTTGCAAAACCCCAGTGGTAGTGTTTTTGTATGTCTATGTGTATGTACAAAATATTATATTTACACATACATATGTGCAAATACTATTTCAGGAACTCAAATACAGTTCTTATCTTGCATTTGCTTGATTTTCTCAATACTAACTTGTCATAAACCCATTCATTGCTTCATTTGACAAATATTTGTTGAATATTTGCTTATTTCTCTCCTGAGCACCATGAAGTATAGAAAATAAACAGAAGATTCAGTTATTCTTTTAAAAAGCTTGAGCTCTTTGGACAAAGGTCTCTGACCTCTGGGGAATAGATATAGAATCATAGTGAGGTTTTTGAAAGGCAGAAAATAATAATTAAAATATTGAATAAAATATGGCAAACTCATCTTGCCATTATGAATTTTGTTATCTCTTTCCTCAAAAATTAATTTCACCATGTCTTAGGTTGGAAAAAATAATTAGGGTTTATGTTTCCTCCTAAACATATGAAAAGCAACCAACAAAGCCATAGTCCTGCCCTATAATTTGCATTTTCATTTGAAGAAGGAAAGTTCTGTACTTTTATATGTCCTTTTGATAATTTTTTCCATCTAATTAAAATCTGGAATGCCTAAAAGAAAGCTAGGCCTTTGCAGTCCCCTCCTCCCACCTTCAGATTTAATTCAGATAATCACAGTAAAAACACTAGACTTTGGAGAGCTTGAGTGAATTGCAAAGACATTCGAGTTGTCTATTTAATGGATAATCTGTCCAATTGAACCAATAGATTCAATAAGAACCTATAATGCTGAGTTCATTTTTTTTCTGGGTGATAAACATAAAAACAGTAGAGGTGCTCAGCATCATCCCTCAGTGGCCTCTGCTTCAACTTCCTTGTTTTATTTTCTACTGTAATTGGTAAGAATGAATGTCTGTCTATTCTCCAAGGTAATGATGAACTATGATGCCAAGCTTTTTATAAACTACTAATGAATTATGATTTCTCAGACCTAATGTCTACTGAACAATCAAGTAATTGTTGTTTATACTGCTGGAATCTGCAAGAATCAGGAGTTCTACACCTTGGCTTTTCTAAACAAGATCTTATTGGTAATAGCTAAATTGAGTACTGATTCACTCACAATTCACATTAAGCACTATGGCTGCTTTTGCAACCTTCAGGGGATTTTGGCTGGGCAATGGTATTTAAATTTTGCTTTGCTTTGTTTCATATTTTTAGCATATGGCTCCAATTATTTTGTCATTCATATTGGAAGGGAGGATGAGGGGTTAATTGGTTAGAGCAAAAGAAGCAAAACCTTACTTCTTTTATCAGTTAAGATTAGTGAGGATTTTCTTTTTTCCTTTCATTTTAATCAACCAAAGGACAGAAGCCAAGCTGCAGCATGGATCTTGCTGTCTGAAAGCTCCCCAAATAGTACTTCAGGCTTTGACACTGTTTACTGGTCTTCACATCTCCAGCCAAGGTTTTGCTGCAGCACAGGACGGGAGCAATCCTCCTCCCTCCATCCCCCAACATTAACAAATAAAAATGATGTCATACTTATCAGACTATGATCATCAATCAACAGAACCGTTGTAATGAAATGAATAGTGGTCATTCAGAAATCCTTGAAGGTTACACCAATAAATATCAGTCTTAAATTCTTTACTAAGAGTTAGAATTAATATGGTGTCAGGTGTTCCTGAACCCATAGATGTAAAAGAATGAACATTCCAGCTTCTTAAAAATAATAGCTTTGTTTATATACAGGACTTCTTTATGATACTGCAATGTGGTTAAAAGTGAATTATAAATAATTGTGTGTTAACGTGCATATACACATTCACTGTATACATTATATACCTTTATAACTTTAACAATATTTTTGGATTTCATCCTATTTTGTCCTGTTACTTAGATTATGGTTTTATTGCTCGATCAACAGCAAAGTAAATGACGAATTAGCATTTTAGAACAAGTACAGTAATGAAAGCAGTTATTCCAGCCTACTACAAAATTAGTGATTTCAGCTCTATTTGTGATTTGTCATGATGTTGACTGGAGAATTTAGGTATTAAATTACATTTAAAGTACAAACATAAATTTTTATAAGTGATATAGTAAAGACAGAAACAAAATAAAATTGAGATTATAGTGCAACAATTGTCCTTTTCATCTTGTCCTGTGCTTCTGTTCACAAGGTCCTAAAGAAACATAATTGGGACAGAATCTCAGGAGCTTTCCCTATCCTTGCTTCCTTTGAGAGGTAGCATGCACTGGACCACACATCCATTTAATGCCATTATATAAAGGTATTGTACATCTAGTGTTGAGTAGTGTTCCTGATAGGAGCCTCCATAAGTCCCTATCTGTCGTTCACTTTCCTTCTCTAACCAGGTGTATCCTTTGTTTTGTACCAACTGATAACTCAGAAGGTGGTGGCACCTATACCTTTTGCTAAGATGTCTTGCAAAGATTAGACATCTAGAGTTCAATGTCAGAGACATCTCATCCAACCTGCCCATTGTAATTTTGATTCTTAGCGTAAGATCACACAGTCAGCATCAGAAAGGCGATTCAAGTCCATATATTCTGATTTCAAAGCCAAGCTCTGTCACAGTACCATGCCTGCTCTCTTGTTTCCTAGAGACTCTACATCAAGGCTTGACTCTGTTTCCCAGCCTCCTAATCTTGAATCTTATTCCTTGTTGCCTGCCTGGATTCTGGATCTCTTGCCTTTTCTGTCCCAAGTCTAGGTGATCTTTTTTGAGAGTGTCTGCTCTAGTAGGCTTGTCTAACCCACTCCTTTAGGTTCTCTCTAATCTAGTCAAATTTCTGACTCAAGATTCTGTCTGCCATTGTCATACTGGAGTCCAAATCCTGATGTACTAATTTCCTTCCTTTGTCCAAAGGCAAAGTAAATCTTTGATATGTTCTTTGACATAAGTATCAATGCATCCTTCGATAAAAATAAAAGCCAGATTCAAAATTATCTGGGTTTTTTTCTTCCTATAGGTATAGTTCAAGGTAGCATTGACCTCTTCTCCAATTTATACTCCTTTAACAACTAGAATTTTGTTAATCCTGTGCCAAAACAGAGTCTTAAATTTCAACACCTTTGAACAATTTGATATCATGGACTTATTTTCTACCTCAGGTATTTGTTCCACCTCCCATCTTAAAAAAATAATTCTCACTATGTTGACTTCTCAGTTGAATTCAGTATGTAGTAGTAATTCTAACTGACCTGAGTGACTCTTATTTGCAAAAAGTCAAAGGAACATTTATTTTAAAGTGTCCACAGTAATTAACTGCCAAGACTTTAAAATCTGCTAAAGTGGAAATTATGTTTCTGGCTTCAACTTTACATTGTGGCTTTTTTGTAATATATTGATCACTAGTTGTGAGTCCCCTATTTTAATTTTATATCAGATATAGTGACCTAAGCCTGTTAGTGTTAGAAAACTGAGTACTCCCAAGGAAAACACCACATCCAATATAAAACAAATTATTCATCATAATAAAACATGTTCATTCATCAAATATGAAGAAACCAAGTAATAACTGGTAAAAGTAAGGAAAATAGCTTCTAATTACAAAATAGTTGGTTTGTCTCAAGTTAAATTAAGACAACAACTTTGGCTATTTCTGAGCTGTCTAGTCTCAAAAGTTCTCAGTAATTAAAACTTTAATATTTATTTAGATAATATTTCACATTCTTTGGCTACCAAGTTTTTAGGAGTCAGAATACACTCAGTCACTTCTTTATTGGTTCTCATAATATCTGGTCATTTCTTGGTGGTCTTGAAAGAGCATTCCTTTGAGAAAGTGTGAAATACCCTGGATTTTTCAGATACTACTTTATTATTTTTTAAAGGGGGGCTCTGGACCTTTGATTCATCTACTTAGGGAAATTTCTATATGGAAATTCCTTGCAATTATCCAGATGGCCATTCATCTGCAATAAATTGATAATAGCCTGAAGAAGTGAGAAGTCCAGATAGGAGGGAATACTTATGTCCAGAACTTCCTGATGGCCCACAGCTGACTTCTACTATAAGATTTTCTAATACTTTGTGTGTCATCCAATGGTAATCTGGTGAAGCTTGCAGACCCTTTTTTAAATGTAGAAGATAAAAATAGGGTTATTAAGAAGGCTAATTATATTGAAATATGATTCCCAAATATTGAAACAATTCTTTTTCTTTCCATCCAGTTTCATCCTTAAATACCTTTATGAATATGTTTCGGTGAATAACTCTTGTTTATTTCAGCAATAGTTTATTTTTTAGGTAATACTCATAATCCTCCACAATTCTCTAAAATAACAGTTTACAAATGGAAAGATATTCTAAATGAATGTTTCCCTTGATACCTTATCTTTCCACTTGGGTCAACTAATTGTTTTGAAGTGATCTCATTCTGTACTCAATTTATATTGATTAAACTTCTTTAGGAAATCTTTCTAATATATTCCAATATCTATGGAGGATATATAGATATACATAAATATAGATCCATGCAGTTATAGATATAGATATATAAATACAAGTGTCAAACCATGGTTATAGTTTATTTTTAAGGGAAATATTTTATTTTAAAAGAAAGAGTCATTATAATTCCTTGACAAGGTGAATTCTGTGGTCATCTACAATTTAGGAAAATTAATTTGGCATCTGAACATAGGATGAAGACTTGAAACAGGGACATAAATTTGGAGACCATGATAAGGATATTAATTAGGATGGAAGTTGTGTGAGTAGAGAAAGGAAGAGAGATTTGAATATTATTATGGAAGTAGAAATAACATTTGGCAATTGAAAAGAGACTAAGGAATCAAGGATGACATCAAGTTTGAGAATCCGTATGTCTAAAAGCAGCATGATGTCCTGAACAGAAATAGGAATGTTCAGAAGTAAGGTATGGGTCTTGGGAGGGGATGGGGAAGATAATAAGTTATGTTTGGGATATGTTAAGATTGAGATGCCTATTGGAGCAGCTGATTCGTCTAATAGGCTTATGTGAACTTAGGAAGAGAGACTATGGTTGGATAAATAGATATGGGAGATATCTACCGAGAAGAAATAATTACACTCTGGGAGTTAATGAGGTCATCGACTGAGAGAGTATAAAGAAAGAACAAAATGGACCCAGGATAGAACCCAGGGGAACACTCACAGTCAAGGAATGTGATATGATTGAATGAGAAAAGGAAGTTAAGAAGTAGTAGACAGACAGAAAATAAGAGAACAATACCATGAGAACTCAGAGAAGAAAAAAATATCCAGAAGATGGAAGAAAACAATATTAAATACTAGAAATTTTCAAGAAAAATAATGATAGAGGAAACCGTCATTAGATCTGGAAATTAAAAAATCATTGGTAACTTCAAAAGAGTAGTTTTACAATGTAAAGACTATCAGACTGCCTTCTGTGGGGAGAGGGGAGGAGGGAAGTGAGATTGTGGGAAAAACTGTAAAATTCAAAAAAGTAAAAAAAAATTGTAAAATTCAAAAAAAATAAAAAAATAAGAAAAAAGAGAAATTTTAGTTAAATTATGAGGTTGGAAGGCAGAGTTCATAGGATAAAGTAGAAAGAGAAGAGGAAATAAAAGTGATGGGTATAGATAAATTGTTCTAAGATATTAGTTCAAAAAGTTAGAGACAAAAGATAGCAGGTTCAGGCTACACATATTTATAGCCATCAAGTAATTCTGGCATGAAATGATGTTGATACCTTTAAGCAGCTCTGTTGCCTTCCTCTGGCTACTCTCCAGCTTAGTAATATCTTTACTCAAATGTTGCACCCAGAACTTAACACAACACTTCAAAACAAGTCTGATCTAAGTTCAACATAATTATCATTATTCTAGGCTTAGATACCCTGCCTAGTGTATCAAAAGGCTGCTTTAACTGTTTAGACTGTTCTATATAGTGTTTACTCATCATAAGCTAAAAGCTCATTTTCAGGTGAACTCTTGTCAAGCTGCTCTTCTCCCACATCATATTTAAGAAAATTACTTTTGAATTTACATGTGAGTCTATTCAGGTCTATTATATTTGACTTCAAGTTTTAATATTCTGGCAACTTCTTAGATTCTGACTTTGTCATCCAATCTTAGCTATTTCCAGTTTTGTGTCACCTGTGTGTAATAGCTTCATCCAAATCACTGATAAAAATTTTTCAAAAAATGTACAGGAACAAACAAAGATCTCTGGAAAACTCCCACTGTCCAAGTTGAAATTGAATTGTTTATTTCATTTAGGTGAATGATTAAATAGGAAATGTAAGTGTTTCTGTTTGATAGTTTATTATTCAATTAAATAAGAAACATAAATCAAATATGACTTCAGTGATGGTTACCTGCATCTAGATGTCTAGATCATTGTAACCACTTCCAGGTAGAAATAGATCTAATATAACAAATGCTGTTTCAGGTCATCTTGACATAACACATCAAACTATAATAATCCCGAGTGGATATAATCCTTTATCATTATGGATTTCTTAGTAGAAATGGTATACTTCCTAACCAAAGTGAAATAACCTTGAAAAAACTGATGATCTTGTTTTCATGAACATTTCTTCTCATAGTACCTTCATCTTTCATCAAACTTTCTCAAATGTTCTGTCCAAATAATATTCCAGCTCATTGTATTATCCTGAATCTGACTCATAGTTTTTCGATTTTTCTTAAGTAAACAAGCCATATATGAACATCTCTAGGCTGTTTATAATTGTTATGGTAACATGATTCATTATTCATCCAAACTCATAAAAATCCTCTCAAGTCAAGGACTGTGGTGATTCAACAGTCATCCAAATAACCACTGTGCTTTAGGAGCTAAGTGACCTTGATACATTCAAACCCAACTCCTAAGAATTTTCTCAACCTTGGCATTCCTATCTTCCTGAAACAAAAATGAAAAGAGAGAAACCGTAACTTCTAAGCTTGTACAATAAGTGATGATTGCTAAAATGTTATTGAATGTACCTTTGACCTTCTATGGCCATACAGGGAATAGCTTAGCAATGCTTCGCACACTGACATTTTCAGAAGATGTTCAAGCTTTTTAAAGTTGATTAATGTCTCATTCTATTATTTTGCACTCTTCCTTGATTTAGCCTTACTTCACAAACAAATATAACATTTCCCTTTCTGCAAAGAAGTCTTTATTAATTAAAAAAGAAATGAATCCTTAAAGAAAAATTTATTGATTGCTCAGAACTATATTATCTAGAACAAATGAGTATAAAACATGGTTTCAACCCTTAAGGAGCAAAGAAAGAATATATCATATAAAGTAAAAAATAAAAGTAGAAAAGGGACCCATTACTTCAATTGGTAGAAAGAACTCTACCAATGCAGATCGGCACCTTCTATACAACTTAGTTTTAGAGAACAAATAATAAAAGATTATATTGTATTACAATATAATCAGTGTGACTTAGATTTTTAGTCCAATGCAGTTCAGAGGATAAAAACAATCAGTGAAGGTTGGAATAGTTAGGAAAGTTTCATGGAACAGTAGTTTTCTTTTGTTTTGTTTTGTTTTTTGCAAGGCAATGGGGTTAAGTGGCTTGCCCAAGGCCACACAGCTAGGTAATTATAAAGTATCTGAGGTTGGATTTGAACTCAAGTGCTCCTGACTGCAGGATTGGGGCTCTATCCACTGTGCCACCTAACTGCCCGGAAGAGTAGTTCTTGAGTTAGATTCTGAAGGATGAGTAGATAGACTGGCAGTGGTAAAGAGGGCATTCCTGACCAATTAAAAAGATCAATACAAGAAAAGACCTAGAGGTGGCAATGAGTGTGTGTGGACACTGAGACTAGCCATTACATGGAGTGTGTTAGAAAATAGTGGTAGATGGAATGGGTCCCAATTATGTAGAGGTCTCTGGGAAGCTAGGCAGACAAATTTAGAACTGCAGTGATTGGAATTAGGGAATTAATAAAGGTATTTGAATAAAGATGTAGGATGATGAAAATACCCTTTTAAGAAATATAAGAACAGTAATAATACGCAAATGAAGTAGAGTTTAGAAGTCACCATGCTACTGAAATAATGCAATAATAATAATAATAATAATAATAATAATAATAATAATAATATAGATGATGGTGATGGCATAGAAAAGAAGAAGGAATGGGTAAGAACTTAGTGAGAAAATATGGGAAATAAAATAGAAGGATCCATCAAAGATGATTGTAAAGGAATCATTGTTGATGTCCATTGCTCAGCTCAACCCAGGTATAGGTTGTCAGATGCTTTTAATATCAAGTATTTGAATGCTGTACTTCAAATGACTACTCTTATTTATCAGAACTTATCTATTACTGTTAATCTTTCAAACCAAGAAATCCAGTTTCCCCTCTCATCTTCCATATTTCCTCCATTCCCTTCCCTACCTTTGCAAATATATATTTGTCTTATTACTTCAAACACCTTACATTCTAAACTCATCTGGGTAAAGTTCTTCTTAATTTCTCATTATACATAATAATGCATAATAATTAATGCATCTCTGCTTAAAAATGCATTTCCAAGTTAAAGAAGATATGGATCTGACTTGTGCTTTTTTAGCTATAGCAGCAAAGACAAAGGAAATAAATAAACTCACAAAATGCTGTGAAAAAATGGCAGTAAATTTTGCCAAAATTCTTGCTACTGAGAGTGAAAATGGATGAAAAGTAGAAAATTTAAAGATTTTCAGAGAGAGATAGGTAGTTAGAAACAGATATATATAGGTAGAAAGACAAAGAGACAGAAAGACAGATATCATCTGAGTTGTTAGAAAAGGAAGACAGCACTTCATTAGCTTTCACTTTTAATTTGATCTGGTGAACTGATGATTTCTACTTTTCTTTCAACCTGGTTTTGCTCTCTATATTTTTCTCATGCTTTTTACTATAGTTTTTTCTGTGATAATTTTTATAATATTGCACATTTATGAATGAATGGAGGTAATATATCATCAATGTGGACAAGAAAATATTTTTCAATTTGTTTGAAATCACTCTTGGAAATAGTGCCCTCGACATTGTTAAATAAATGACTCTACCAGGGACAGCTAGGTGACGTAGTGGATAAAGCACAGGCCTTGGAGTCAGGAGTACTTGGGTTCAAATCAGGTCTCAGACACTTAATAATTACCTAGCTGTGTGGCCTTGGGCAATCCACTTAACCCCATTTGCCTTACAAAAACCTAAAACAAACAAACAAAAAAAAAAAAATAAATGACTCTACCAGAAGAAATCTTATACTGAAGTGGAATCCAGAACTGAATTATAGGATAAATTATGTATATTGGGGGTTTTTGTTTCTTTTTCTTTTTCTTTTGACAAGACAATAGGATTAAATGACTTGCTCAAGGTCACACTGCTAAATAATTATTAAGTGTCTGAGGCAGGATTTGACCTCAGGTCCTCCTGACTTCAGGGTTGGTGCTCTATCCATTACAGCACCTCGCTGCCCTTATAATTATGTATATTGTTTAAAAAAAAGTATTTTTGAATGTTTCCTCCCCTAGGGGTGGTGGGGATTTTTGCAAGGCAATGGGGTTAAGTGACTAGGCCAAGGTCATACAGCTAGGCAATTATTAAGTGTCTGAGGCTGAATTTGAACTCAGGCCCTCCTGACTCCAGGGCCAGTGCTCTATCCACTGTGTCACCTAGCTGCCCAATTTAAATGTTCTTAAGGGATTCTTCTATCAAATTATGATAACCTGTCATTCTACTTCCCTCAAAAGAAATTTCCATCTAATTAACTGGAGCTGACTTCCCCTGGTCAATGTTGAAACTCTAATAACAAATTCTTACTTTCCAGCTAGTCTGTTTTTCCCATTTGTTATTACTTAATAAAGCTTCCAAGATTATAGCTTATTTTGTTAATCGTTTTTAGGGTGACTCTTCCTTCATCTCAAGAGGTTTCAGACTTCTAATTATGCAGCTGGTTATTTCTAGGATGCTCCTGAAGACAGCATATTGTATCATATCCAGCATGTTGTATCTTTTAACTTTTAGTTCCAGAGAGTTGCACATGCTGACCTTATACCTTTATTTTTGGATACAACCCTTCTGCCTAATATGTGGTCATTCATGTTCCATTCCAAACCCCCATGTATAAGTTTCTACATCCTGCCTGACCTTTTTGAATGCCTTTCTTTCAACCTGGAATTTCCTTTCTCTACTTCTCTTTGGTTTTTCAAATCATCATTCACAGCTCATGCCTTATGTTGATTCTTCTTTTGCTCAACATTCTCTCAGCATTCTTCTTTAAGTTTACGTTACTATATGTTGTCTTGAATTTATTAGCATATTGATTCAGTTCTCTCAACTTTATGGCAAAGGGCAGCTTTATACATAACTAGAAAAAAAGTAGAATAGTACATAAAATGTAAATAAGCCAAGATAATTTTAAAAACTCATTGATATGATAGTGCTTCTTACTTGCACCTACTAATCCCATTTTCATACCAAACCCATAGCCATACCCTTGATCAAAGTAAATGGTAAAGAAGGGGCATCTCTGATTATGGCTTCCAGTGATATTCCTTTCTTCAGGGTAGATTAAATTTTAAGCCAGCAAATCCAAATTGAACTAAAAACTCAACACTAATCAACAGGACAGCTTCATCATTTTGCTTTATAAGCTCTGATTCATAATTCAAAGAAAACCAATAGGAGAGTTTAATTTAAAATTAGGTAACTATAACAATGATAAGGAAAGTTATCTGTTTATATTAAGATTAAAAACTATCAAGGGTCCTAAGGCTGAGATGAACTTAGTTGGGGGGGAGGAAGGTAATTTCAGCAGGTGAATTGATGTTACCAACCAATTTAATTTTAAGTTCTAGTTAAAAACCTACAAGTAATTTAATGTTTATTCTATTGCTCATCAAAAGGATGAGGGTGCAAATCTATGTTAATATTGTGAATAATTTTATGCTTTTAATTAGATTTTAAAATATTTGAATTGAGTTGAGGGTAGCTTGTCAGTACATTGATGATCTAATAGAATTCTAGTACTAAAAACTGTCTAAAGTGTAAAAATTTAAGAATTACTGATTAGGTCAAAAATTATGTTTCACTTTGACACAAATATAGTAGGAGAGATTTGAATATAACTAAAGGCAAAATTTTCCATTAAAAGTCTGATTTGGGGAGTGGATAGGTGGCGCAGTGGATAGAGTACCGGCCCTGAAGTCAGGAGTGCCTGAGTTCAAATCCGACCTCAGACACTTAATAATTACCTAGCTGTGTGGCCTTGGGCAAGCCACTTAACCCCATTGCCTTGCAAAAACCTTAAAAAAAAGAAAGTCTGACTTCAAATAACTATGGATAAATATATACTATTCTTCAACTAAAAAAAATAATTACACATCTACTTAAACATACAATGTAAGTGATGACATCACATGTTAAGGATTTAAAACTTAGACAATTTCTGCTATAGAATAATTCATAAAATATGGTGAAATATAATTAGGTTTATTGATTAAGTTCTATAAACTCTCAGATTCAGAAGAATGTTAATAATGTATAATGAATTTTTCTTTTAATACTAAAAAGTAAAAGGAAATTAAACAAATAAATGACATAATTGTGACCTGCCTTTTTAATGGCAAAAGAAAAAAAAATACTGTCAGACTGTGAAGCTCTTTGCCTAAACACTAATGTCTGCCCAAGTATGAAGGAACTGATAGATAAAGAAGGTGGATATTTGTGAAGTGGTGGAGGAAAATATAGAGTTGCTAATTCAATGGAATCTCATTTATCCTGAAAATACTTTTTAACAAAGAGTGGGTCACTATAGTTTTGTAATTTATATAGCACATCAATATTACAAAGTACTTTACCTACAAGTCCTATGAAATATGGTGGTTTACAGTTTGTTTCCTCCCATACAGTTGTAAGACTTTCAAACCATTAAACAAATATTTAATACACATCTACTATGTAGCAGGCATTACATTAAGCTCTAGGGATACAAATAAAGTAAATGAAACAATTTTTAGTAAGATCACTTACAAATGATGGAAAAATTTATAAGACCATTTGTTACTAAATATAGTTATTATATATAAATGGACATAAAATAGTTATATACAAGGAAGTTTGAGAGAGAGGACACTTACAATTGGGAGCATTGGGAAAATTTCAAGCAGAATAAGAAGTCTGAACTATACCATGAAGGAAGAGAGGGACTATGAGGCAGAGGTAAGGAGAGAGAGCATTCCAGACATTAGTTACTGGTAGTGCAATAATGGAGATGGACACAGTGTATCTTGAGTAAAAATAGAGATTATGTCAGTTTGGCTAGATTGCAGAATGTGGGAAGACTATTCCCCCTCACTATCTAAAGACAAATTGTCCCCTATTTTATTCAAAATGGATAAAAATAGAATGTCACTGTTGTGTCATTGATATAGGCAATACCTCCTTGAAGAAACTCTTTATGTCAATGTGACCCAGCACATTTTCAAAAACTTATAGACTTAGAAAGTGGCTTAGTCATTGAAGTTAAGTGACTTACACAAAGTCACATAGCTAGTATATCTCAAAGGTGGAACCTTCTTATTTCTGAGGTCATCTCTCTATCCCCAATATCAAACTTCCTTTTTCCCATTACAAAATCTCCATCAGAATAAAAAGTTCCAATAGTTGAAATTTTCCTTTATTAAGGGCCCATTCTTCCTTTCAATATATGAAAGAGTTTATGAGTTGTAATTATGTAACCTTGAAGTAGTGTAGCCCATTTTCCTTCTAATGACAAAACCTATTGAAATAAAATTAGAATAGAAATTGTGCTTCAGAAAGACTGCTGCCCTGGTAACTTTCAAAATAAGGATTGGAGGCAATCAAGGTGAAATAGTGTTGTGCCTTCACAAAAAGATGGAGAAATTAAATTGATTCCAAAGTATACCACCTGAGGCTACCTCCATTCGGAGAGGTAACCATAGTTACAGTTTAGTGCTAAGATTTCAGTTTACAGAGGTTATTTACAGTGAGCTTTTCTGAGCAACTCCAAGTTGCTTCAACCTTCTTTAGCTGATCCAAAGTCCTTGCCCATCCAATGTGTTACATATCCAGTCTGGTTTGGGGTTTCTCCTCAAAAAGGACATGCTCCTAGTTATTCCTCTCACAGTTTGGCTCATTGTGCTATTTCCTACCCAATTTACTCTTAGCTCCTCTTTTTCCTATCTCATATGTCTAAAGAAAGTTAAAAGGAAATTTTTTTTATTGGAATTTTTCCTTTGTAAAAGGCAGCATGACCCAGATAACCGTACTTCTAAGGGTCATCTTGGATATATACTAGACCAATTATTTAACCACTCAGTGCTCTAAACAACTAAGAATATAAGTTTAACTGTTTTGCTTGAGAGAATTTGGTAATGGAAGACCTCTGAACCAATGAAATTACAAATCCATTCCCTAGTCTTAACTTGCCCAATAGATGTGTCTTTTAGCAATCCTCTCCCATGTCAATCTATCTGTTCATCAGGATAAAAGCTTAAACGTTTATATGTCAGTATTCTAGAGATAAAGAGGATGAAATGAGGTGGAAACTACTCTTTGCCTAAGGAATGTGAGGAGAGCCCAAATAGTAATACAGACTAGAGCAGCAGAGAGATTCTGGAAGCAATTAGAATAATACCATTAGAATAAACATGGGACAGAACTAGCTCAGATTGGGTTGTGGGTCACAGGACCAGAGAAGTCAGGAAGCAATGAGATTTTTTTCACCAAATATTTGTAATCAGAATTAGAACACATGGACTTCTGGGGAGACACTATCCATGTTGTTCCAACAAGAACTGTGATTGGTACAGCTTTGTATTTCGGAAAGAACTTTACCTGCCCAAGAATGCAACCTTTACTCCAAGGTTCACTCCCAGATTATCAAAAAGACTCCTAATAAATACAAATAGGGAAGAAAGGAACCCTATTAAATAAATAACATTATATTTTTCCAAATACTTAGCAAAAAAGTTATTTTAGCTTAATATCTATTTCACTGCTATAGTTGTCAAAAATACCTGTCATTACTAATAAACTACTTTTCCCCCTGTTGCTCTCACATCATAATCCTTCTATAGTAGCAATGATAATATAGACTTTACTAGTCAAGATAATCTTTATAATTTCTACTACTTTTATGATGGTTAATATTTTAGCCATTTAGTGGGCATGGCATTTATGGACACATGTCTAATTTTTAAAAATTCTTCATACTTATCAGCCCATTTTTATTTGTAAGTAAATATTCTTTTGCAGATGTTTTTCAGTAATCTACATATATATTAAATTTCATTATATTTTCTTGCAAAGGGAGATGTGCTATTGCCAGAAATGTTTAAAGTTGATCCTCTTTTTTTTTTTAGTCTCAACTCCAACCATAGCTCATGACTCAATCAAATTTCCATTATTTGAACTTAGGAAAGATGGTGACATACTCACAAGCTATTTAATATTCTGCATGGAAAGGGGTACTAAGGAAAAATAGATTGGAATACATTATTTATGAAGAGAAATTATGTAATTTATTTCTGAAATATGAAGAGCTTGAAAGTCAACCCACTATATATGTAAGCTCCTGGGATTTTTAGTGCCTGTTAGTTTTTTTTTTTACCTTGTGCCATTAATGATTCATCAAGTATGTAAATGGAAAGGATGTTGATTTATTCTAGTTTTCTTCATCAATGATTATATTCTGTACCACAAATCATTTCTGGCTAGTTACAGTAGTATTGGCTGGTCAGGCTTTCTCTTCTCATTCAATACCCACTAGAATAAAGGAGGAAATGGCAGGCTACAACTGTTCTGCTCATTGAATCTGTTTTGAATAGGACTTGTTCACATTTTAAAAGAGAATAATACATCAAGAGAAAAACCTTACATTTTTAATAAATGTTTTATTTGTTTTCCAATTATATACAATAGTAGTTTCTACCTATCCTTTTTATTAGGTTTTGAATTTTACAATTTTCCCCTACCCTCTCTTCCCTCCCCCTTCCCCCCACAGAAGGCAATCTGATAATCTTTACATTGTTTTCCATGCTATGCATTGATCAAAATTGAATGTGTTGAGAGAAAAAAAAAATATCCTTGAGGAAGAAGTGAATTAGAGATAGAAAAATTATGTAGTACATAAGAGAACTTATTTTTTTTTAATGAAGGTAATAATCTTTGGTCTTTGTTTAAAACTCCAAGGTTCTTTCTCTGGATACAGATGGTATTCTCCATCACAGATACCCTAAAATTGTCCCTGATTATTGCACTGATGGAATAAGAATTCCATTGAGGTTGAGCATCATCCCATGTTGTTAGGATTTACAATGTTCTTCTAAACCTTCCATTTGTTCAAAGAATCACTAATATAAAATTTGGAAGCATAATTCATCCTTGCAAAGGTTTAACAGTTTGTTACTTTATCAAGAAGTAAGAACTTCTTTAAAGCTGAGTGTTACTTAGAAATTTTCTTTTTCAGAGTATTAACATAGCCTGATGTCCTGAGTGAGTTTATTGATCAGATGTTTGTGTGAATCTCTTACTTCCAAAGAGTAACTGAACCCCTACTCAACATGGGCTTCCTTTGTCTACTGCTTGCTTGGTTTTGAGTTTCATTTAGTTTAGAAAATGGAAATTAACCAGTTTGCCTTATCTTCTTAAGACCTTCCTGCCACACAGGGTCAGGTTGGTCATTTTCTTGGTATAATTCACAAGAAAAGAAACAACAGAGAAAGAAGTAGATTCATATGCTTTCTAATTTTTTAAAAGAGTTGTATTTATTTCATTTTTTTAATTGAAGTCTTGTGTGAAGGTGACCCTTAAAAGCTCTGCAAGTGGAAAGTAAGCTTTGGAATGCTCTTCCAATCTGGACAGGTTTTTGGCAGCTATTTATGTGTCTACCCTTGAGAATATTTGCTCTTTGAAGCCAGGAACTGTTTTTTTTTCAAAACTCTACTTTTTATCTTTAGCATTTAGCACACAGGCTAGCACATACATGGTAGGTACTTAATAAATATTTGTTAAATATAATGATATAAATCCAAGAATCAGTTGAGCTAAATGGGGAAAAGTTAAACTCCAAACTACTCTCCAGGTAATGCATTCTTTTTTTTACCACAATTACAATTCACAATATGATGTCTCTTAAGAAATGAAAGTGTTGGCATCTGTGTTGGTAGCCTGAGATTCACACCAATGAAATCAAAATGTAAGAAAACCTAGGTATTTTTCTTTAAATTAATGCTAGTAGAAATCAGAGAGGAAGGAGAGTTCTAATGAACCAGGTAAGAACTAGTGAATACAACTTTCATTCGGAGATAATATATTTTTTAGATTTTCCATTACCCAAAATAAGCCCATCCATCCTCTGGCAAAAAAGCTGAACCCTTTAAAAAAGTTTAGACTCAGGTAGCTAGGTAGCATAGTGGATAACCCAGCCTTGGACACTTAATAATTGCCTAGCTGTTTGAACTTTGGACAAGTCACTTAACCCCATTGCTTTGCAAAAAATAAAAAAAAAAATTAGACTCAGAGATTAGTCATTAATTTTATAGTAATAACTCCCCTTTGTATAGCACTTGAGGAATCTCAAATAGAATGTAACCCTATGAGTAGACCAGGGAAATATGATTGTCTCCACTTTAGAAATGAGGAAGCTTAAGAGATCAAGTGATTTTACCCCAAGCACACATATACTAATTATCTGAGACAGAATTTGAGCTCAGGGCTCTTGAATTCAAGTTCATACTGCTTACATGATCTACTTGAGAAGGGAAGATGTACTCAGTAAATAACTTTGTGGTTCCCAGAGAACTATTTGAGAAATCTCTGCCTTTCTCTTAAGAGAAGAATGAATTTCTCTTTTTAATTATTTCTTTAAATAATCTAATGAAATAAACATCTATAGTTTAGAGTCAGCAAACAAACCAATTAGGGCACAGATACCAAGAAGAAGATGGGTAAATGGAAATCCACAAAAAAGAACATTAGAATATTAATTTTCCTGTAGTCAGAGACCTATACCTGTTTTAAAAAGTAGGTTCTGCAATGAAATTTGCTATTGCATTTTTAGATAAGAAACTATAATTTTATTATATTGTTACTACTACGTTTCAAAATTTAAATTAATTACTGATGAAACTAGTACTTTCACTTTAGTCCAGTCACCTACAATCCATACCGCTTTTTGTGTCCTTGCCATGGTGGTTTTCACTTTAGCCAATCTGCAGAGAAAAGGAATTGGTGCTTTGAAATCTGAGAACGGAATGCGATAATTATTCCTTTGCAGTCTTTCCTCTGACAACAAGCAAGGTCCTAACGTTTTTGAGATGACTTTTGTAGTTGTGAAAAACTATCTTTGTTGTATGAGATCAACCTGAAACTCCTAATACAAGGAATAGGTAGAGCTATATACTTCATAAAAGAAGGAAAATTCATTTTAAAGAGTTCTTGGTTGGGCTGAGTAGGTACAAGCAAGTTAACATATGACTATGGCAAATCAGAAATATCAGACTAATGGCTAACTCATTCATCTCTGGTTACAGAATCATTGACTCAAGTTTGGACAGTCTGCTTGGAAAATCACTGATATATAAATATCCCAAATATGTCCCAAATCCATCCCCCCAAAAAGTGGCAATAAAATTTTAAGAATTAATTTCTTAATTAAAATAGAAATAGGGTTGGGGGTGGTAGGGGAGAAAAGAAAAAATAAATTTACATAATAATTTTGTTATATATTTGAAAGCAAAAGCAAGTAATGTTTAGTAGACTTGTAGTTTTATGAGCAATCATCTTTTTATTGTAACTATGTCATAGAAATGCTTATTTTATTCCATAAATATATTTTACGATAAAAAGGGAGGGGAGATTTCTATCTGAGTCAGTTAGCCAATCCCAAAATAAAAGCATGAATTTGAGCAAGAGAGAATGAAATATATTGTTTTTTTTAATGGTTCTGAACCACGTATTTTAAGGGGAAGGACTCAGAGCTAATGGAGACCATTCACTTTGGTTTGGGCTAAAATAAAATATTGCCATCTATCTGTTCTTTAAGACAGTCTACAAACTGATTAAACTGAATTTTTCACTTTTCCATTGGAGGAAAATTAAATATTTAGGGATGAAAGGGATCTTAGGATACATCTAGTGCAGGAAAATCGAGACTCAGAAAAACAAATGAACTTTCAAATTGGCTTTTTATAATTATGGAAAGTTACTTTTGTTGTTTGACTACAAACTAGATCTCATGATACAAATCAGAAATGGTATCTTCAATTCTTAAGTAGATCCATATACTTAATAAGAGAAGGAGAATCAATTTTGACCTAAGGCAAAACAGGTGGTGAGTGTGATCCATACTGGAATTTGAACCCATATTCTCTGACTACAAGTTCAATGCCCTTTCCCTATTTGTTTAGGGTAGTTACTGCTTCTCTTATTCAAGATTGCCTACAAGGATATACGGACTAGTATAAACCATAAATAATTTATTAGTATTGGCAATTAAATACTTTAAAATAAGTAAAAACCTTAAAATTTTAGGAATGCTTAGAGGTAATATCACAGAATTAGCAGGTTGAAACTATCACACTGAAATAATCACAGAATATTAAAACTTGACTGTTTGCCTTACAGAATATGTTAGCAGGGAGGGTTTGTTAAGTAACAGAAATATTTGATAGCAAATAAATATTTACTCAATAAGTACTCAAGCAAATATTTCTTTTCACAATCTCTTTATACTTAGTTCATTTACATTCATATCCCCTTGTTCTTCCTGGAGGGAAAAAAAATCTCTAAAAATGCACTCAGATCCAGTATCATTCATTATATTCCAATGTCTAGGGACATCATCATATCAATGACTCATATGTGAAGATATCATATCTGCCTTCTTTATAAGATAATAAAGCACAAAAAATTTAATCAGGATATGTACATGTGTTCCTGTTCACTCTAAGTGGAAATGGTGGTTAATATTAAAATTTTATATGTCCCTTGAGTATTCAAAGATAAGTCTTTATTTTTGAAGTTTGTCCTATCATTCATTTAGAGCTTGGGGTTTCCAGAGGGCAGCTGTCTCCTTTGATGCTCAAAAATCTACTGACAAAATAATGAATTTATATTGGGTTGAATGTTTAAGGTCACTTCTTTTTCTAATCATCATCATCATCACCATTTCTCCACCCATCAGATTCTTTTTTTTTTTTTTGGTCAAAGAAAAACTCTCATATTAGTCAGTATCCCAGACAAACATACTGCTGATTGGTATAATGACACACATACCATCTTTGTTATTTAACTTCTTGAAAAAAAAGACACTTAAATCTTCAGCTTTTGTTCATATATTATTGAGGAAACAATCAAAATGACACACACACTTGATTTTATTTGGCTAAGTTACCATTATAAGCTTTAGGCTTATCAAAAAGCTGACAGTCTGGAAGGTTATTTTTTTTCAAATAATGTGTTTTTTTTTCCTTTTGTGAAGAAAAAGAATTAGACACTAAGTAAACTTCTTTCAAGCAAGCTTATCCAAAGTATTCACAGAACGTGGGTGGGTAGATTTGCTTACTTAACCAGCATGGTTACCATCTGTCTTTTTCTAAATTCCTTCCTTTCTAATCCTTTGTCATCTCTCTGAGAAAAACTATTGATATATTCTTTGGGGGATGGAGCAGGGTTGAATAGGAATTGTGCAGTGTAACAGAATGATCATTTTATAATAATAATTATCTCATATAAGAAGAAGAATTTTTGTATTTTAATTAAAATCCTCCAAGGAAAATCTTGCTTTCCAGTGAATTCTCCACCTCTTTCATCAGTTAAAGAATCAGTAGCCATTGTTTTAATTCCAGAGTTGATATAAACAGCAGTACACAACAGGAATGTGAATTTGTGAGAGAGGTGGTGATAGGAAAACTGGTTTATTGAACATTCCAGTTAATTGAAGTTTTGTTTCACTTAGCAGTGAGAAGTCACAAACAATGTAATAGAAAGCTTACATCCTCTATCCCGAATGTGACCTCAAATTTGCAATAATTCACCTATTGATTCCCTTTAGGGGAAATGGATAGCAGTCTGATTCAGGATACCCCCATATGAAATTACAGATTCCAGATGGGAAGAAAAATGTGAGCAGTTTAATTACAAGTTTGGGGCTTAGCAGAACAGCATCTGTTTCATTATAGCTTCAATCAGGTATTCTTAGTAGATATTTATATATGCTGTGAGGCTATGCTGCCTGTCCTTGTCACAAAAGTATTGTACAAATCCATGTCTTAATTTGACCTAATCCAGATGAGCTAGTTTGGTCATTTGGCCATTAACAGACAAAAATGAAAGACAAGTTATATGGGTCTTGAATCTTCCAATGGAATCATGTAAATGGAGAGCAAGAGTATTTTATTGGCTGCCTTTCAAAACCATGCCAATATTTTTTTAAATTGAGGTTTTCATCTGAAATATTAACATAATGAGACATTTTTAAAGAGAGATCCTTTTGAATGTAATTTCTTTGTTTTTATTTTGGAATTTTTTGTAAAGATTTCCACAAAATTATCTCTTTTATTTCACCCAAATAACCTCCACCCATCTGATTTTTTTTTTTTTTTTGGAAAAAGGAGCCTACATTTTCCCACCTTCTGCAGACCAGGATGTCTAAAACATTGTTCTCATTCTTCTTGTTTGTGGGGAGAGAACTGTTAGATTCTTAAATTTCTAAAGCAAAAATAACAAGTAATTAGGCTGTTGTAAAAAGAAAATGCTAGTAATTATAGTTTGCCAGACGACGTAGAAGGGGGCCAGAAAGCCAAAATGCTATAGTGTTGGCAAATCTTGAGACATTTTTTTTCCAGACTGAAATAAACTCCTAGGGTGAAATGCCCTCCCCATGGAAACGCTTGGGAGAGACTTAAAACCTTTGGACTGTCA